>NC_031991.1:3365471-3579076 GCF_001879085.1 Nicotiana attenuata | reverse complement strand
TACTTTTGAATTAAAAAAGGAAAGGGAAGAGGAGAGCCGTTGATCTAAAGGATCAACGGCTGGGATTAAACGGGTTAAATGGGGGAACGGGTTTGGGTATGATAGAAAGGGTATGGGTCGAGTAGACGTGTTAATTGGGCTGGGTAATTGGGTTTTTAAATTGGGGCTGAGATGTAGTGCCAAATTGGCTAAAATTGAAATGCAATAAAGCCAAATTGTAAATAGCTAATTTTCCCCTTTTAATTTTACAAAAATGGTAATACTGATTTTAAAAACAAATTAAACATACTGGATAAATAAGTATTAAATAAATATTAATTAAAAAAAAGTTGGGACTAATTATATAAACGTAAAATGTCATAAATCACAAGATGGGCTATAATTGCAATTACATGCAATTTAGCTTTAAAAATACCAAACAAATTTGTAAAAATATACAAAAAAATTACCTTAATTATATTTGGTGTAAATATGAGAATAAAATAAGTTATTAAAAAGAAATAATAATTTTGGGAATTATTATTGGATTTTGTACTGTTAAAATAAGGAAAAATACCAAAACTCTTGGGAATGCTTATATATGCATGTATATGCTATTTTGAGGATATTTTGGGTATAAAAATACATAGGGAAAAATTGGGTATCAACAATACTTCGCTAGCAACTTCTCAAAGGCTCGATTACAGAAGTGGGTGCCTCCGTCACTGATGATAGCTCTCGGTGTCCCAAAACGGGTGAATTTGTTCTTCTTCAAAAACCCCACCACCACTCTTGCATCATTAGTGGGTAATGTTGCAGCTTCTACCCATTTGGAAACATAATCTACAGCAACAAGTATGTACTTATTGCCAAAGGAGCTGACGAAGGGTCCCATGAAGTCAATCCCCCAGACATCAAACACTTCCACCTCTTGAATCGGGTTCATTGGTATCTCATGGCGACGGGAAATTTTCCTGGTTCGCTGACATTCATTGCAGCCCTTCACCCATTGGTAGGCATCTTTAAACACTGTTGGCCAAAAGAAACCGGCCTCTAGCACTTTCGCAGCTATCCTGACTCCTCCGAAATGCCCTCCATACGTCGATGCATGACATGCCTGCAAAACAGAAGATTGTTCTATCTCGGGGACACACCTTCGGATCATATTGTCAACAAATATTCGAAACAGATAAGGTTCATCCTAATAATACATTCGGCAGTCACGATAAAACTTTTTCTTTTGTATAGAGGAAAGATCATAGGGAACTATACCACACGCCAGGTAGCTTGCAAAGTCTGCATACCATGGCACTTCCTCAAGACTTGTAGCGAGCAGTTGCTCGTCTGGAAAGGTTTCAAGAATGTCCTCAACCTCATTTGAACTTTCAGCTCCCTCAAGTCGTGATAGATGATCAGCGACTTGATTCCCTGTGCCCTTACGGTCACGAATTTCGAGGTCGAACTCTTGCAGTAACAGCAACCAACGAATCAGGCACGGTTTTGACTCTTTCTTCTCAATCAAGTACCTGAGAGCTGCATGATCAGTGTATTTGAGCCGATCAGATATGATCTGAATTTATCGAAAGCAAACACCACAGCCAACATCTCCTTCTCAGTCATAGTGTAGTTCAGCTGGGCTCCACTCAGCGTTCTATTGGCATAGTAGATTGGATGCATTAGTTTGTCTTTCTGCTGTCCCAGCACTGCCCCCACTGCGTAGTCACTGGCATCACACATGAGTTCAAATGGCTGCTCCCAATCGGGGGCAACGATGATGGGTGCTGTGACCAGCCTCTTTTTTAGCTCCTCGAATGCTACCCTGCAATCATTAGAAAACAAGAAGAGGTGATCTTTTTCTAACAACTTACAGAGAGGGTTGGCAATTTTTGAAATGTCTCTTATGAATCTCCGGTAAAAGCCAGCATGCCCGAGGAAGCTCCTGATTGCCTTGACTGAAGTTGGAGGTGGCAGCTTTGTTATCACGTCAACTTTAGCGCGATCCACCTCAATTCCTTTACTTGACACCCGGTGCCCCAAGACTATACCCTCTTATACCATGAAATGGCACTTCTCCCAATTAATAACCAGGTTAGTCTCAATACACCATTTCAGTACCCGAGTCAGATTTATAAGGCACTCATCGAATGAGTTCCCCAAATCATCCATGAATACCTCCATTATGTCCTCTACCATGTCAGTGAATATGGCCATCATGCACCTTTGGAATGTGGTGGGTGCATTGCATAGGCCAAATGGCATCCTCCGAAAGGCATAGCCATAAGGGCAAGTGAAGGAGGTCTTTTCTCTGTCCTCAGGTGCAATAGAGATTTGATTATACCCTGAGTACCCATCCAGAAAATAGAAGTGCGACCTCCCCACCAATCTGTCTAGCATCTGATCAATGAAGGGAAGTGGGAAGTGGTCTTTCCAGGTGGCCAGGTTTAACTTTCTATAGTCCATGCAAATTCTCGAGCCTGTGACGGTTCTCGTAGAGATCAGTTCATTGTTATCATTTTTAACCACTGTCATGCCATCCTTCTTAGGCACACATTGCACCGGGCTAACCCAGCTGCTGTCGAAGATTGGAAAAATGATTCCCGCATCCAACCACTTTATCACTTCTTTCTTCACCACTTCCTTCATGTCGGGGTTCAGCCTTCGTTGGTGTTCCCTGGAAGGTTTATGTCCCTCTTCCAGTAGAATCTTATGCATACAATAGGCGGGGCTAATCCCCTTAATGTCTGCCATGGTCCACCCAATGGCAGTCTTACACTCCTTGAGTACCTGCAAGAGTTGTTGTGCCTGCACATCTAACAAACTAGATGAGATAATAACAGGTAATGTGGAGTTAGGTCCAAGGAACTCATACCTGAGATGGGCGGGCAGTGGCTTCAATTCCAGCTTTGGTGGCTCTTCAATGGATGGCTTGGCTGGAGGAGTTTCTCTGTTTTCTAAGTGTAAGGGCTCAAATTCAGGAGTTCTATCCCAGAACCCTCTACCCTCTAAAGCCAATACCCATTCCGCCAGTTCTTCCCCATTCACCTCATCTAAATTCATCAGACATGCAGTAAGAGGGTCCTCAATAGTCAGCATCTCATCATCAGTTTCTACAATTACATCCACGGCATCAATAAGAGAGTAATTGGCGAATTCACTTGGTCGCCTCATAGATTTTTGCACATTGAATGTTATCTCTTCATCGTTCAATCTCATCTTGAGCTCCCCAGTCTCACAATCAATGAGAGCTCTCCCAGTTGCCAAGAATGGCCTTCCCAAAATTATTGGGATCTCTTCATCCACCTTGCAATCTAGAATCACAAAGTCTGCAGGGAACAGAAATTTCCCTACCTGAATCAACACATCATCTAAGATACCAGATGGTCTTTTCACGGTCCTGTCCGCCAGCTGCAACAACATCAAGGTGGGTCTGGATCTTCCAATCCCCAACCTCTTATAGATCGCTAGGGGCATAAGATTTATACTCGCCCCTAAATCACAAAGTGCCTTGGCAAAAGCAAAATTACCAATAGTGCAGGGAATTGTAAAGCTCCCTGGGTCTGATAGCTTCTCAGCAATTGGTCTAGTAACCACTGCACTGCAGGTCTGAGTAAGCGTCACCATGGCCAAGTCTTGGAAATCAAATTTCCGGGACATCAAGTCCTTCATCATTTTTGCATAACCAGGCATCTCTTTCAAAGCATCTATCAATGGAATATTTGCCTGGATTTGTTTCAGCATCTCCAAGAATTTCTTGTATTGCTCCTCTTTTTGGTACTTGGCCAGCCTCCGAGGGAATGGTGCGGGAGGTCTCTTCTTTCCAATGATTTGGGATTGCTCTTTGTCAGCTGCCACCTCAACTACCTGTTCCTGGGCTGTCTCAGCTTCATTCTCAGCCTCAATCTGAATGTTCTGTTCTTCTTGGGCAGGCTGGACTGTCACCTCTGTCAGTTTCGTTGACTCATCTAGCTCAATAGGCACTGGTATAAGTGTCTCAGCCTGTCTGCTTTCTCGATCCCTCTCTTGCTCCACGTCTAAGTCTCTGCCATTACGTAGACTCACTGTCATCAGCTGCTTCGGGCCTTGATCTTTTGGATTTATTTAAGTATCTGCAGGTAATGTCCCATGAGGACGATTTTTTAGAGACATCGAAATCTGGCCCATCTGCACTTCAAAATTCTTGATAGCTGAATCATGTGCATCTACTCTTTCACTAATTTTTGCATTAGACCCAATAACCTGCTGCATCATTGCCTCAAGTCTAGTAAACCCATCTTCCTACCGTCCACCACGCTGTTGCTGAGGAGGATGATACCCCTGCTGCTGATTTTGATTATTGTATCCCAGTGGCCTTTGGTAAGGCGCCATATTATTGGGAGGTCTCATTCCTCCCATGTTTCCATTGTTGAACTGTGGCTGGACTGGCCTGTATGGCTGCTGCTGCTGCTGACCCCAATTTTGACCACCATGTCTCTAGCCTCCATAGTTAGACACATAATTCATGTCTTCAGGGTAGTGATAATGATCACTTTCTGAATTCCTTTGGTTACCAATTGGCTGACTAATGAAGATGTGCATAAGCCCCCATTGGTAGTGTCTACAATATGTACCTGCTGCTTCTGCCCTGATTCTTCCACCTCTTTGGTGAGTATACTCATCTGTGTCATTAACGTAGCCATGTTTTCAGCAAGAGTGTTGGATGGATCTAGGGGCACTGAGTGAACCACTGGAGTAATAGGTGCGCTCCTTGTTGTCCACCCCGAATTCTGAGCCATCTTATCAAGCAGACTCTGGCCTTCCCTCCATGTTTTTCTCAAAAATGCTCCACCAGCTGAGGCATCAACATTACCTTTCACGCTATCAGACAATCCCATGTAAAATCGCTGACCCAACATCAGATTTGGAATACCGTGGTGCGGACATATAACTAGCATCCCTTTGAATCATTCCCATGTTTCATGCAGTGTTTCCATTGGTCTCTGTTTGAAACTCAAAATTTCATCAATTTATTGAGCAGTCTTGTTGGGTGGGTGGAACTTGTTCACGAATTGCTTGACTAACTCCTCCCAAGTTGTTATGGAATTAATGGGGAGTGAGTTTAGCCAGGTCTGGGCAGTTCCTATCACTGAGAATGGAAACAATAATAGCTTGATTGCTTCCTGAGATACGTTGGGCTGCCTTTGAGTTTTGCAGATTGACAGGAAATTCTTCAAGTGTTGTTGAGGATCTTCGACATGTGACCACGAAAATAGTCCCTTGTTTTGCAACAAGTGCAGCATGTTGTTCGTGATTTGGAACGATTCAGCCTGTATTTGTGGGACTGAAATCGCTCTGGCCAGATTTTCAGCTACGGGTTGTGCCCAGTCATAGAAAGCAGCCTCTGGCACAAGAGGTGCCACAGGCGCTATTGGTACAGCTGGGTCTTCTTCGTGATCTCCCATGTTTGGTTCGATTTGTTCAATTGTTTGTTGCTGTTTGCTTTTCTGATTGGCCCGGTTCAAGGCCTTAAAAACTTTCTCGGGATCAGATAAAGCTTCGAATACTTCACCAGTTCGTGATGAGTTTCTAGGCATGCACATGTACAACCAAGTCAACAAACGTTAAAATTTCAATGTAAAGATTGGGTATAGAGAAAACTGACTACACTAAGAATTTTTGTATTTCTTTCAATTGTAATTGATAACACCGTTAATCCCCCGGCAACGGCGCCAAAATTTGATCATGCCCAACTATGCCTTATAAAAAGGACACGCGGACATTGCAAATATAATCTGAGTATTTAGCCTAGAGTCGAACCCACAAGGAATTAACCTATCAATTACTCTCGTTAGACTTACTAAATTCTATGGAATCAACTTGCCAAACGTTCTGAATAACAATTGATGATGTTTCTACTAACTAAGAATGAATGTAAATAAGCAACTAAAAACTAACTATGATTAAGTTGTAAACAATTAAGAGAAGGTTCTAAGGTTATGATTTCCCCTATTGATGGAATCCCTTCCGGTTATTTGTCACATAGAATTCCCTAATCATCTCTATCAATCATTAGCACTCTTATTACCGTAAATCTCTCCCGAGTAATCACGATAATTTACTAGACGCACTCTCCCGAGATACGCTAGCTAGCTTTGTTTATTACAGCTCACTTTAGATTGCACCCAAGGCTTCGTTATCCCTAATCCCGCCTTTAAACCCTCAGTTATTGATCCCTCATGTACTTTGGGAGAGGTGTTGTTCAATAATTAACCTAAATATGCACTCTCTCCCGAGTTATGCACACTAAATAGGCACAGCTAATTGAGGATCCAATCAATTAACTACAACAAGCACATAGTTGAACAAATAGAGATTAAACCGGGCAAACTATATTAACATAACAAGAAGTTCATCCTTCAATAGGTTCCATCAAAACCCTAGACTAAGAAATTAGCTACTCATAACAAAACAAGATAAAACTACTGAATTATTCATAATGGGTAATTGCAATAATAAAGAGAAGATAGAAGAACTCTAATGTTTTGTTGCTCTTCTCACACTTGTTCTTGCCTCCAAAGTAGTCTCAAAAAACAAGCATTAACATGTCTTGGGCGAGATTCTAAAGTTTATAAGGGTTTGGAACAAGTGTTCCCCGAATTACACTTTGGTCCCCAAACTTTCTGACGAGTGAAAAGTTCACCGCGGTCGCGGCAAGACCGCGGCTCGACCGCGATGAACGCTGAACATTCTGGCCCGAGTACTTGATATGCCGCGGTTCCACCGCAGTCGCGGTGGATTTCACTCAGCCCATTTTTTGCTTCCTTATGCTCGGGTACTTCTTGATGTGGGCGTTTTCTTCACAATATTGACTCCAAAACACTTCGTAGTGCTTCCTCACTTAGATTATTCCCTGAGATGCAAAAGAACACCAATTAGAGCATTTTGTTATCAATTTGCCTATAAATAATATCAACAGCATATAAAGAGAGACAAATTTAAACAGTTTTGATTTCAAAAGAAAACAAAGTCTAAGACATAGAACTTGTAGGCAGAATTGCACCCAGAAAACAAGCAAGGTTCATGCTCAAACACACAGTTCAAATGAGTTGAAGTCTGGTTAACAGTCTAGTTAAGCTAGGTATTCAATGCTAGTATTTAGGAAAGCCAAACAATCAGAACACTAACATGAATTTCAGACATGTTAGAAAGCAAATTATCAAACATATAAACGACAGAACCAAAAGCCTAGTGACAATACAAGTTCAAAAGGCTTAAGACTGATTGACTACTCAACCTTCTAACATTGTTCTCAAGGTTCTCAAATTCAGAATAGGTACAGAACATACAGGAGGCAGATTGAGCATATTTTCTTAAGAGGATTCATATTATTCAAAACAACTAATCAAAATTAATAGTGTTAACTATATGATTAAAAGAAAAGCATGTATACAGGTAGAATCATGCTTAGAGATGGATTTAGACATGCTGGATTATAAACACAGATCAGGAACACATAAAAATGGTATGACAAAGGATAGTCATTCACCAGTTAAGCGAGCAAAACCAGAATAATACCACGAAGTTGAGAATCCAGAATGTTTGGCCTTGGCTTTCAGCCGGCCAAGACCAGTAGTAAGCGAGAGAACAGAGAGAGTATAGAACCAGAAACTTTAAATTTTAGCGGGAGTCTATAGAGTTCGAGTCTTATTCAAAGGGGGGGAGGGAAAAGGGTTTAAATAGTATTCAATTAGGCAAATAAATAAGGGAAGAAATCAAACATACACAAATAAGGAAAGAAATTTAACCCACAATCAATTGTATAGAGTTCGGTAAGTTAACAGAGCATAATAGCGTGTAATCAGGCGAGTAACACTTAGAATAAGGAAGATATCATATGGAATCAATTAACAATCAGGTTCAAGGCAAAATAAGGTAAAGGAATAAAGAAAACATGGTAGATTGAACGAAATAAGAAAAATATCAGTACCATGCAAGAAAGGAAAGATTAAAAGTCTCAAACCCTAGTTTTAGGTAAAATATACAAAATTGGCAGTAATAACAAGCAAAGAGATGCATATAGGCATATAGACAGAGAGTTTAATATAATAATTAAAGAATCAAACAGATTTGGTTTGATTTCGCAGAATCAAAAATCCCTAATTTAGGGTAAGTAAAAATCAGTCAGAAATTAAAGAAGAGAGTTATAATAAGATGCACAGACACATATAGACGGAAAAATTAAGGGAAAAATAATCAAAGAATCAAGAACCAAATTAGATCTTGAAAGATCTGAACCCTAGTTTTAGGGTAAGCAGAAAATCGCGAAGAATCTCATAGATTCATACCATAAAGAAATGAGAACGAACACGGATGGAAAGAGGTCAAAGATTTGAACCAGATTTGGTTCGAATCTCTTAAGATCTGCTTGCCATTTTAGGCAAGCCATTAGGAAATACCAAATTCGGGTAGCCAGTAAGGAGAAGGGGCCTAATAAGGTAAGGAATCATGGATTGATTCCATTTTTGGGTTTAGAATCAGGGAGGTTCGCTTGACGGCGCTAGGGTTTTGTGAGGAAGATAATGAAGGAGAGGGAGTGTATAGAGACGGCGGGTTGGGGTAAAATGATTAGGGTTTGGGCGGATGGGTATAATTAAAAGGGGTGAGGTGATATGAGTCGTTGATCTTCAGAGATCAACGGCTGTGATTTAAAAAGGGAATTGGGTCGGGGTTTTAAACGGGTATGGGTCTGGGTATTGTGTCTTTGATACGGGCTGGTGTATTGGGTGTATGATGTGGGCTAGTGTATTGGGCTGGGGTAATTGGGTAGTGTAGGTAATTGGCCTAGGTCCGAAATTGGGGTTTTAGGGGGGGCTATATTTTAAATACCCAATTTAACAAATAAATAATTTATAAAAAATAATTAATAAATAACAACAATATCACTTGTGCATGAAAATAATTTAAAATAATTACTTAACATTATAAAAATATAAAAGTCAATATTTGTGTAAATAATGTAATTATGCATATATATGGGCTATTATTGAAAAAATATGCAATTTTAGCCTAAGGATGCAAAATAAGTATACATAAAAATATTTAAAGCTTAATATGGATATAAATGATGAAAACTTAAATAATGAATCATTATAAAATTATTTGTGATGCAACTAATAATTATTTATATAAAAATGCAGGAATAAATTGATTAAAAGCCTTTAAAAATTATAAAAAAAATTATGGAAAAATACTTTGGTGATGCTCATGCACTACTTTGAAGGTATATACGTGTATTTGAGAGATATGAGGGAAAAATTGGGTATCACACCAGCAATGCATCATTATTTGCTTCTTCGTCCGCCTGGAAGTACCGCAAGGTCGGTTCTCCTACTTCCACTAGGATCAGAGCTTCTGCGCCGTATACGAGAGAGAAAGGTGTCTCCCCCGTGCTCGACTTAGCCATCGTCTGGTATGCCCACAAAACTGTCGGTAACTCTTCGGGCCACTAGCCCTTGGCTACTTCCAACCTCTTTTTGAGGTTTTGAATAATCACCATATTGGTTTACTCCGCCTGCCCATTTGCGCTTAGATGGTATGGCGAAGATGTGATTCTTTTAATTTTTAGGTCTTCAAGAAATTTTATGACCTTGGAGCCTATGAAATGTGGTCCGTTGTCGCAGGCAATCTCCTTCGGTATTCCGAACCAGAAAATTATATTTTCCCACAGGAAATCAACCATTTCGCGCTCACCGATCTTTTGGTAGGGACCTGGCTCAACCCATTAGTGAAGTAATCAGTTAAAATTAAAAGAAACCTTACCTTCCCAAGACCTGGTGGCAGCGACCCAACTATATCCATCCCCCATTTCATGAATGGCCATGGGGACAGTACCGAATGTAATAATTCTACCGGTTGGTGCATTAATGGAGCATGGCATTGACACTTATTGTACTTCTGAATGAATGCCTTCGCATATTGTTCCATCCAAGGTCAATAGTATCCTGCTCTAACTAATTTTAGCACCAATGAATCAGCACTAGAATGATTCTTGCATATCCCTTCATGAACCTCTCTCATGACGTAATCTGCCTTCGAGGCTCATAAACATCGGGCCAACGAGCCTTGGAACAACCTTCTATATAGCTTCCCCCCCCCCCAAAAAAGGTGTAGCGAGCTGCTTTGGTGCAGAGTACTCGGGATGCCTTCGAGTCTGAAGCTTCTGTGCTAAGGGTAATCGATGAACTCATTCCTCCAGTCCTAGACTAGGTTAGTTGTATTTACTTCACAGTAACCGTCTGCATCCAGTACCGAATGCATGAGTTGTACGACGGTACCAGAATCTGATCCCTCCATCTCTATAGACGACCCCAAATTGGCCAACGCATTTGCTTCAACGTTTTCTTCTCTCGGGATGTGGATGACCAACCACTCCCTGAACCATGTGAGCAAAGTTAGAACATTAACCACATACTGTTGCAAAGATCCCATAAACCACATTTACCACCAGCTGTGAATCACATTTGATCTCTATGACCTCGGAGCCAAGTCCCCGGGCCAATTCGAGTCCTGTAATCAGTGCCTCATACTCGACTTCATTGTAAGTTAAAGGAACAGTTTTTATGGCTTGCCTCGGGGTTTCTCCCGAGGGCGTGATTAGGAGCATCCTGAGCCTGGACACTTTCACATTGGAAGCTTCGTCCGTGAACAGGGTCCAAACTCTTAATGTCGTTTCCGACACTATCATCTCTTCTTTTGCGGCCAAAGGCAGTAGCCAGGAACTGAAATCAGCCATGAAGTCGGCCAAAACTTGCGATTTGATCAAAGTCTTGGGCTTATACTCAATATCAAATTCACTAATTTCAACTGCCCATTTCACCAGCCAACCTGACAACTCAGGTTTGTGAAGGACATTCCGCGGGGGAAAGGTTGTCACAACGACTATCAGGAGGCATTAAAAATAAGGCCTAAGATTTTGAGAGGCGACTACTAGAGCTAATGCCAGTTTTTTGAGGTGCCGATAACGAGTTTCCGCTCCTGACAAAATTTTGCTAACATAATAGACAGGAGATAGCGTACATTCATCCTCCCGGACTAGAACGGCACTTACCGCTACCTCCGAGACCGCTAAGTATATCAGAAACTATTCGCCTTCCTCCGGTTTTGATAGTAGTGGGGGGATTGATAGATAACGGTTCAGGTCGTTTAAGGCCTGTTGGCATTCTGGAGTCCATTCGAAGTTTTTCTACTTCTTCAAATGTGAGAAGAAGTGATGACATTTTCCTAAAGATCGAGAAATGAACCTGCTTATTTTCCAGTTATCCTTTGGACTTCTTTCACGCTTGTTAGCTGGTCTGGGATGTCCTTGATGGCTTTGATCTTATTGGAATTGACCTCAATCCTTCTTTATGACACCAAGAAACCCAAGAATTTCCTGGAGCTAACTCCGAATGCGCATATTTCGGGGTTGAGCTTCCTTAGGATATTGAAGGTTTCCTGGAGGTGTTTTAAATGTTCTCCTGCATTCAAAGTCTTGACCAACATATCTTCTATTTATACTTCCATTGTCTTACCTCTTTGTTTTTAGAACATCTTGTTCGCGAGCCTCTGATAAGTGGCTCCAGCATTTTTAAGCCCGATGTGCCGAAGTTCGTTATGAATGCAGTGTTTTCCTGATCCTCTGGGTTCATCTTAATTTGATTATACCCGGAGTAAGCATCAAGAAAACTCATTAACTCATGTCCGTCCATCGCATCAATCATTTGACAGATGTTCGGCAGTTGGAACGAGTCTTTCAAGCACGCCTTATTCAAGTGCTTATAATCATGCACATTTGAAATTTATTATTCTTTTTCGGTAAATTAGCTAGCCAGTCAGGATACTTTACCTCCTGGATAGAACCGATGTCAAGTAACCGAGTTACCTCTATTGGCGCTTCTTATGCCTTACCGGTGGGATGATCGAGTCCAGGATTAGCTTGTGCATGACTACCTCTAGTGAGATACCTGTCATATCCATGTGGGGCCATGTGAAACAATAAACGTAAGAAAATCAATTATTCCTGACATGAGCTTGGGGTTGAGTCCTGTCCCCAAGTTAAATTTCCTCTCCAAGAATTTTTCGAACAAAGCCACTTGTTTGAATTCTTCTGTCGTGAACTTGGTCGCGTTTGTTTCTTCCGGTACCTAAAAATATCTTGGTACCTGGTGGGATTCTAACGACTCCTCCCCTTTGTTATCTTTGATTGGTTCAGGAATAGGCGTCGGTTCCTGTAATTGCTATGTGTTTATTTCCTTCCCTTTACTGCTGGAAATCGATACCGCGTTCATTTTCCTTGTTGTCGGTTGATCTCCTCTTATTTGTTTGATTCCCTTTAGAGTTGGGTATTTCAGTAGTTTGTGATATATTGATGGTACGGCCGTCATCTCATATAGCCATGGTCTACCGAGAATTATATTACAGCCCATGTTGATATCCACCACTTTAAATAAAGTGTTCTTCGAGACCCCTTCGGCATCCATGGGCAGCAAGATCTCCCCCCGGGTTGTCACACTTGCTAAGTTGAACCCGGCGAGGACGTCATCTCATGTAGCTATTGTCTACTGAGAATTATGTTGCAGCCCATGTTGCCATCCACCACTTCAAATAAGGTGGTCTTGTAGACCCCTTCGGCATCCATGGGCAGCAAGACCTCCCCCTGGGTTGTTACACTTGCTAAGTTGAACCCGGCGAGGAGCTTTGTCGCCGGAATGACGCTTCTGGTAAGTTTGGCTTGTTTCAGCACCCTCTATTGAATGATGTTGGCTGAACTTCCGGGGTCAACTAAAACCCGTTTAATCTTGAAATCTCACACGTGTAGAGAAATTACTAGGGCGTCGTTGTGCGGTAGAAGAAGTCCATCGGCGTCTTCTTTCGTGAAGGTTATGTCGTCTTTGGCGACTTCCCAGAGTCTCTTGCTATGAGTCACTGATACCTTCGTCTTCTTGGCTGCCGAGAAAGTTACACCGTTGATCTCGTCCCTCCCCTTACCCCCCCCCCCCCCCCCAAAATCATATTGATAGTTAGTCGAGGAGGGTCTTCCCCTATCTTCGAGGGTTCTGCGTTGTCTTGGCTGTGGTCGTAATTGTTCTTAGCATGTTCGCTTAAGAATTACCTGAGATGGTCGTTCTTCAATAGTGTTGCCACCTCCTCGCGCAGATGTCACCAATCCCCAGTTCGGTGTCCATGAGTCCCATGATATTCGCACCATAAATTAGGATCCCTCTGGTCGGGATCGGATCTCATCGGCCTCAGAAATTGTGCTTCCTTGATGTTTCCCATTGTTGATACCAGCTCCACTACGCTAACTTGAAATTATACTCTAACATTTTGGGGTAAATGGAATCCCAGGAACTCGATACCTCTTTATCCTGCAACGACCTATTATTTCGGTCGCGGTCAATTCTTCTATTGGGGGCGAACCTATCCGCTGATCGGAATTCTTTGCTACTGCGCCCTTCAGCCCTCTCGTAGGGCAAGAATTGGCCGTTAGAAGATTGCCGATCTGAATAAAAATCAATCTTTTGATTTATCCCTGTTCTTTTCTCGATCCCGACCCTTGGTTGATATCGGGAAGCCGAGCTGATCATCTTCTATCCTTATCTTTTATTGATAATGGTAATGTACATCTGCCCATGTAGTTCCTTGGAACTCGAGCAGGCTTTCTTTCAGATTTCGGGAGGCGTCAGAGCTCCTCGGGTTCAACCCCTTAGTAAATACCTCAGCTGCCCATTCATATAGCATGGCCGGTAACAGAATCCTTTCTTTCTGGAACCTGATCACGAACTCATACAGCAACTCGAACTCTCCTTGCGAAATTCTGAATATGTCCGCCTTCCAAGCCTAGACCTTCCTAGCCCCCACATGGGCCTTGATTAAAGAATATGCGAGCATCTCAAAGGAATCTATTGAGTGTTCGGGTAAGAGTGAATACTATGTCAAGGCCCCCTTCATGAGGGTTTCTCCGAATTTCTTCAATAGGACCGACTCAATCTCATGTTGGCCCAAGTCATTTCCTTTCACCGTCGTTGTATAAGTTGTGATATGCTCCTTAGGGTCTGAAGTCCCATCATACTTTGGTATGTTTGGAATTTTGAACTGTTTCGGAATCAATTCTCGTGTTGCGCTCGGCTTGAACGGCATTTGGTGACTTCTTCGAGTCCGAGCCCTTCAACACTGATTCGAGCATGGAACTCTTTCGCGTTCTGATCCATCCGCTCGTTCATTTTCCTTATGAACCTCATGAATCCTGTTTTGAAGGGATCATTGACGTTGACATTACCGGCTCCGCTACTGATCCCCCTGGCTCCGTCGAAGCCAACCTTACCCCTTGGGGTGTTGTTATCAACTCTTTGAGCTGTTTGATTTGCGGGAATGCCGGGAGGAACATGGCCTCTTCCATTCGCGTTGTTGGAAGTGCCTGACAATGCCTGCTTTAGTTCCATCATGGTCTGGTCTTGCCTTGAGAGATGGCCCATGATGGCCTTTTGCTGCTCTCTCAAGATCCTTACTGTTTCCGCAACGAGCTCGTCATCAGGAGTTGTCTCTTGCACCTGTCGGGGATATCGCCCGCCATGGATTGGAGTTGCTACATCCCTCTCGTTGCGGATGTCTTTGATCGAATCCTCGTGTTAGGGAAGAGTTTCTTGTGGCTCAACATTGTGTGTGATGTTGACATCGCTAGCTGCCATTTTTTATGATTTTTGCTTTGAAACAAAGAATCAAACAAGTTAGTAATAGATGCAAGGATCAACTCAATTATGCAGTTGTCTAAGCCCCACAGTGGGCGCCAAACTATTTACCCGTAAAATGGTACGGTTGAATTTGTTGCATGATTTATAGACAAGCGAACTGATTTGATCCCAAAATGATAAATAAATTAAATGAAATATAAGACTTAGCGTTGAAATCGAGAGAAATAGCAAGCAACCTGGTTCCGGGAGCAAAGCTTCCGAAGACAGCGATAAGGACAATATTAGACAGAAAATAAAGTTATATTATTCAGCTTGATAGTATAATATAGCATAAGTTTTGCTAGAGATTTCGTGTCCTACAATGGTTTTTCAAGTCCATTTTTATAGCTATACCTAGGAAATAAGATCCTAAGATCAAGCCCCTCTTAAATGATAATAATGAGGGCCATTGATGAATGTGTAACGGCAGGCCATGAATGCCAAAATTTTCTACAACGGCAACATATTTAATACTGAGGAATATTGTTCATTAAATGTCATGCGATGACAAACATTCGTTTGCATCAGTTGACTGCGTTCCCTTCGGGATCTACCCAATAACAACCGAAGTTGTTTTCATCGGTCTTGGTTCCTATTCACTTCATCTTTCGTCCGCCTCCAGTTTCACGTGTCATGTAATCATTCGAGCATTTAATATAAACCAATTTCACCATATACAGTGGGACCCATAAATTATACGTGTCAAACCATAAAAAACCTTATTATATGACGTGTTATCCTTGTCAACGTAATTGAGTATCACACTCTGATGGAGGTGTTTAAAACTGTTTACCCTAAAGTGCGAGTAACGATTAAACTTGTATTGTGGTTTTAAGGATGTGATTTAATTCATCACCAATTGATAAACAAGGGACTAAATAGACAAATTAAAGAGTGAAGTAGATCAAACCAGTATGTAGGCTAAGTCTCGACCTCGACCTATGACGGTCTCGAGGTATGATTATGGGAATAAATGATAAAACAACGCTGAAGAATAGTAGGTAAAGTAGCAAGAGAATAATGTACGTATATTCTCTTATCAGTGAACCGTGTTGTACAAATGAATGGGATCCCCCTTTATATAGTAGGGGAGTCCTAAATAAGGTACATTTCTAATTACAGTAGGAAATCATATTTGATAGCTGTCTAACCGAAGACCAATCCATTCTGAAATTTACGCCGTGATCCTCGGGCCGTTGCGAGTATCATGCTCCTTTCATTACTGAATCATAACGGTATCATCTCGAAGCATGCCTTCTTCCGACCTCGACAAATGATATCGACCTCGTCATCGGAAAGAAGCTTCTACCCCGAGCTCGGCGTCCTGGCCTTCCGACGTGGTATCACTTTCTCCGTCGAAGAACGAAATTGGGTAGCCCCGATTTCCACCGTATACAGATAGTCCCCTCGTTTCTTAAAATGAAATGAAAAGAAATGACTTGAACCTCGATTTTCTGGAGACCCCGAAAATGACGTCATCCCCGCGTCGGTTTGGTTCCCCAAAACATTAAATGCTTTCCAGTGACGGTTGGCCACTAGCGCCACCGAACCGTCATCATGTGCCTCTAAATACAAGTTCTCTATTTGAATCATAAACTTTGCTTCCACCTTCAAATTTGCTTGATCTCTTCCTCTATTTCTCTTTCACTACCTGTTGATTCAACCCTTTTAGCACCAAAAATATCAAACTCCACCTCTTTCCGCTTCCTCTAACCTAAACCAATGGCCAAAACTTCCAAAACTTTTCCTCAAAAGGGGAAAGCTTCCTCCTCTTCTTCCCTGTCGGCCAGTGATAAAGCGCCGGCGGAACCGGCCCTTCACGAGATTGTTCCCGGCCCTGTGTTACAAAGAACGACTTCAAATTCGAGAATCCCCCATCGATCCCTGGCCGATGTGAGCACGTGTCGAGATATATTTGCTCCATAATAGAGAAACACCTCGAGGCTATGAAGAGAGATTGTGGCTGGGGGGACGAGGTCGTGGTAAAGATCCCCGCTCCCGATGAGAGTATCACCACTCATGTGGAGGGGTTCCTAAGTGTCTACACTTACCCCTTCACACTGGGTCCCATCGACAGCTAGTGGATCGTGCCAGGAAGCTGGTCGAGGCTGCCAAGCCCCTCGAGCCGGAGAACCTGCCTCTTGATGAGGAGGCTTCGAAGAAAGATTCGGGCAAAACCCCTGAATCGCCCGAGGTCGAGATTGTTCCTCGGCCATCAACAAGCACACCGGAGGGGGCTGGTTCCGAGATCCCCAGAGATGAACAGAGCACCCTGAGTGATTTGCTCTGGCCAATGACAATAGGTCACTCTCCCTCACTACCGGCTTATTCTGAGGTGGCCATAAAGGAGGCTCGGGCTCTGTAGATTCCTAACTTAGGCGGAGTCCCAAGTGAAGAGGATCCCTTCCGGGATTGTTGATACCTAATTTTTCTCTCATATTTTAAAATGTGCTTACACGCTTTAAAAATATTATACATGCATTTACAAACATGCACAAGTATTTTTTACAATTTTTAAAGGCCCTAAATCCATTAATTTCTGCATTTTTTAATAACATAAATGTTCAAAGCTATCCTCATATTATTTTATGATGATTTAATCATCTAAATTCATCATTTATGTTCATATGAGTGTTCAAATATTTTAATTGCATTTTTTATAATTACATTTGCATTTTTAAGACTTTAATTGTATAATTTGCAAAAATAGCCCCTACATATGCATAACTACGTTATCTATACAAAAAAAATGGCTTTTTATATTTTTCTAATATTAAGCAATTATTTTAAATCACCTTCATGTATGAAAATCATTTTTTATCATTTAATTAGCTATTTTTAAATTATTTTATTTAGTAAAAATGGGTATTTAGCAAATAGCCCCTAATTTATACCCAAAATCCGACCCCCCCCCCCCCCCTCAACTCCAATTACAAACNTGGTGGTGTTGTATATTGGAGGTAATATTGACTGGAATAAGTGTGGGGTGTCTGTTGCTGGATGTGGTACTGAAAAGGCGGAGCTGTTGTAGGGTTGTCTAGCTGTTGTCATTGGGTGGTGAAGTCTGAGTAACCACCTTAATGGCTTTAGCTCATGTAATAGGATGATGGTTTGTTAACTGTTTTCAGGATTAATGGCTCCCAAAAGGCACAGGCGCTCTGGCGGTCCTTCTCACCAACCTACTTATGATGAATCTAGATTCCAATCGGAACAGGCTGAGGATGACTTCCGTGCCAAAGCTAATAAAACGTTCATTTCATGAAAGAGATCTAGCCCAGATCTTGTTCGAGACTCTTTAAGAGTCTGCCTATGGTCACCTCCGTTTGTGAGTGCTATTATCTTGAGTTTTATGGTTCAAATATTTGGTTCTAAAACCAGATTCTCTTTACCTCACCCCTTTTCCTCAAAACCCTAATCTTTTTGACATGATTCTATCCAGATCTTTGTAGATCTAGAGTGATTCTGAGTTTGTCAGTGATTTTTCTTTAAAGATCTCTTGTTTCTTTACTGTTAATCGACTCTAAATGTTTTTCAAAATGAGGGTTCCACTTCGTCTGTTTTGGCAAAAGGCTTTTCTGAAATTCCTTATGTGTNAAAGCAAATCATCATACCCATGGTGAAGCAAATAACATACACCACACAAACCCGAACGGACATAACCGATACGCCATTCACCGAGCAACACCCAATTACTCTCCCTGCTCGACTTCCACTATGAAACCCCAATAGAACCAAAACTATCCTCATATTATTTTATGATGATTTAATCATCTAAATTCATCATTTATGTTCATATGAGTGTTCAAATATTTTAATTGCATTTTTTTATAATTATATTTGGATGTTTAAGACTATAATTGCATAATTTGCAAAAAATAGCCCCTACATATGCATAACTACATTATCTATACAGAAAAGGACTTTTCATATTTTTATAATATTGAATAATATTTTAGATCACCTTCATGCTTGAAAATCATTTTTTATCATTTAATTAGCTATTTTTAAAATTATTTTATTTAGTAAAATGGGTATTTATATAATAGCCCCTAATTTTACACCGAAAATCAGACCCTCCCCAATTCAATTTAATTGACCCAAGCCAAATTCAAACGACCCTAACCCAATTAAAAACCTACCCGACCCAGGCCCCTTTTCATCCTTGCCGTTGATCTCTGAGATCAACGGCTCCTATTCATTCTTACCATTTTTAACTCAAACGACCCCCCCTAACCCAGTCATTTTTCACCAACAACCGCCCTAAAACTCCTCTCCTCTCCGTCTCTCTCTAAGACCCAACCCTAACCCCAGCCGCCGCCACCCAAAACCAGCCCCAAACCCTGCATAAGGCTAAGCCCTGCCTCCATTCTGCAAAAGGCTAAGCTCTGCCTTCCATTTGCATGGGACTAAGCCCTGTCCCGAATCTTGCGCTCTGTCTCCATCGGCATGAGGCTAAGCCCTGCCTCCATATCTGCATAAGGCTAAGCACTGCCTTCTATTTGCATGGGACTATGCCCTATCCGGAATCTTGCATGAGACAAAGCTCTGTCTCCATCTGCATGAGGCTAAGCCCTGCCTCCATATCTGCATAAGGCTAAGCACTGCCTTCCATTTTCATGGGACTATGCCCTGTCCCGAACCTTGCATGAGACTAAGCTCTGTCTCCATCTGCATGAGGCTAAGCCCTGCCTCCATATCTGCATAAGGCTAAGCATTGCCTTCCATTTGTATGGGACTAAGCCCAGTCCCGAATCTTGCATGAGACTAAGCTCTGTCTCCATCTGCATAAGGCTAAGCCCTGCCTCCATATCTGCATGAGGCTAAGCCCTGCCTACATTCTGCATAAGGCTAAGCTCTGCCTTCCATTTACATGGGACTAAGCCTTGTCCCGAATCTTGCATGAGGCTTAGCCTTTCCTCCAAATCTACATAAGGCTAAGCACTACCTTCTATTTGCATGGGACTAAGCCCTGTCCCGAATCTGGCATGAGACTAAGCTCTGTCTCCATCTGCATGAGGCTAAGCCCTGCCTCCATATCTGCATGAGGCTAAGCCCTGCCTCCATATCTGCATAAGGCTAAGCACTGCCTTCCATTTGCATAGGACTAAGCCCTGTCCCGAATCTTGTATGAGACTAAGCTTTGTCTCCATCTGCATGAGGCTAAGCCCTTCCTCCATATCTGCATGAGGCTAAGCCCTGCCTCCATTTTGCATAAGGCTAAGCTCTGCCTTCCATTTGCATGGGACTAAGCCCTGTCCCGAATCCTGCATGAGGCTAAGCCTTGCCTCCCTATCTGCATAAGGCTAAGCTCTGCCTTCCATTTGCATGGGACTAAGCCCTGTCCGAATCTTGCATGAGGCTAAGCTCTGCCTCTTATTTGCATAAGGCCAATTGTCGCCTTTATTTGCCGAGACTAAGCACTGTCTCTCCGGCACTATCTATTTGCTCCTCTTTCGGGCTTAGCTCTGCCCTCAACCTCACAAGACTAAGCCTTGTCTTGTTGGTTTTAGCATCATATTATTGCATCTCATGGGCTGAAATATCGCCATCTTGTCCAAAGGCATCATTGTCTAAAAGCATCATCCTCATAGTTGGAAGACACCATGCCATGGCCTGAGGATCTCTCAATACTTGCATATCATTATTCAAAGGCGTCATGGTTCAGAGGCACCATCCTCATGGCCCGAGAACATCATTTCATGGCCTACGAATCTCCTATCTCATAATTCATGGCCCAGGACATCATAGTCTAAGGACGTCATCTGCACTGTCCAAAGACAATCTTTCATGGTCCAAAGGGAATTTGCATCATATATATACTCGCATGCATTGTGTTTCAAGTTTTGCAGGTAATCTAGGAGGTAACCGTTCTTCAAACAGGAGCAGCCTTCGCTCCGGTTTCCGCTCATGCCATTCTTACTTTGCCATTCATAACCAAATCCCATCAATTACCCATCCTACTCTGCGATATCCAGCTATCTTCCCTGCGATGCAACAATTCAGATTCACATTCATAACTCCGCGTAATCCATCCGATACTATCCTCCCCAAAAGGACCCTTTCCAAAACATACGAATATTCCTATAACAATTCCATCGGTTCCATTCAGCGTTGGGTCCAGAACTACACATGGCCTAATTCCTGTAAAACCAGGGATATGTAGGCAGCTCAAAGACCAGTGTTCGGCCTCTATTTTTTCAAAACACCCATTCGGTCAAAATTGGTCATCATTTCTTTACCCGAAAACTCTTTTATCCTTCCCGGGTAAAGAGGGGCAGCTGTTGATACCCAATTTTTCCCTCATATATTTTTAATTTTGCATAAATACTTTCAAAATATGGTACATGCATATTACAAACATGCACAAGTGTTTTACAATTTTTCTATAATTTTTTAAAGACCCTAAATCCATTTATTTCTGCATTTGCAATTACATAAATGTTCAAAACTATCCCTCATATTATTTTATGATGATTTAATCATCTAAATTCATCATTTATGTTCATATGAGTGTTCAAATATTTTAATTGCATTTTTTATAATTACATTTGCATGTTTAAGACTATAATTGCATATTTTGCAAAAAATTGCTCTACATATGCATAACTACATTATCTATACAGAAAATGACTTTTCATATTTTTATAATATTGAATAATTATTTTAGATCACCTTCATGCTTGAAAATTATTTTTTATCATTTAATTAGCTATTTTTAAAATTATTTTATTTAGTAAAATGGGTATTTAAATAATAGCCCCTAATTTTACACCCAAAATCGGACCTTCCTCAATTCAATTTAATTGACCCAAGCCCAATTCAAACGACCCTAACCCAATTAAAAACCTACCCGACCCAGGCCCCTTTTCATCCTGGCCGTTGATCTCTGAGATCAACGGCCCCTATTCATTCTTACCATTTTTAACTCAAACGACTCCCCCTAACCCAGTGACTTTTCACCAACAGCCGCCCTAAAACTCCTCTCCTCTCCGTCTCTCTCTAAGACCCAACCCTAACCCTAGCCGCCGCCACCCAAAACCAGCCCTAACCCCTCCGATTCTCACTCGATCCATGGATTTCCATGGGTGTTTGAGACCCCTGCTGGCCTCCTACTTCCCCTGGTTGCTCGATTTTGTGATTTCATGAAAAGATCTCAAAGAGATCTAGTCTAGACCTTGTTCAAAACTCTCTAAGAGTCCGTCTATGGGTTGTGAGTGCTTTCTATCGAAGTTTTACGGCTCAAATCTCTGATTCAAGACCAGATTCTCTTTACTCTTTCCTTTTTTTCAAAACCCTAATGTTTGGACTTGAGTCCGTCCAAATCCTTGTAGATCTGGAGCGATTCTGTGTTCATCACTGATTTTTCCTTAAGCTTCCCTTATTTCTTTACGAATTAATCGATTTTTTAAGCACTTTGTTATATTAGGGTTTGGTTTTCTCATTATTTGTTGGTCGAACCTCTGTGTTTGAAGTAGTATCGAGTTTCCATAACTGTTTCCATGACTGTTTCTGTAAGATTAATTAACCCTAAGTATTTTAAAAATTTGGGTTTCCACTTCTGTTTTTGCAAAAGGTTTTCTGAGATTCTTATGTTTTGTTTAATCTTTCTCGCATGGCTATGTTTCTGGTTCGATTGCTGGACTGTTCATTTGTTTAACTTCAACATTTTCGTCCGTTATTGTTCGAATAATTGACTAATTAACTAAATTATCTAGGGTTTCATTGTTTGCTGAAGTAATTTATTGATTTCTGCTCACTTTCCTTAATCTAGAGGTTCCTAATTAGCATCTCTTGCCTATTTATGGGTTGATTGACCCTTGATTGGTCTCTAATTACCTATGATTGCCTTATTCATGTGATTGATTGCTTGATTTATGGGTTCTAACCCTAATTAGCTGTTAAATCCACTTCTTGCCTTATTTGAAACTCAATTCGAGTTATTCATGGGTATAATCCCCTGATTTTCTGTCCCGTCAAGCTTAATTGATGATTTGATTGCTTACCTTACCTTATTTAATATATTAAGCTGCCTTGCCTTATTTACTTTACACTACTCGACTCCTATAAATACATGATTCTGTTTTCAAACACACACATAGACCTAAGGAAAAATACCCAAAAAATTCTTGCTCTCTCTCTATTGCAAACTGCTGTTACTTGTCTACTGCACTATCTAGTCGGCTGGAAGCTAAAGACTAGATTTTGGATCCTCTTTACTTCACTCCTTTATTGCAAATTTTCAACTGGTATGCCTCTACTACTGTCATTCAATTAATCTGTGTGTTTATTGGCATGTTCACTTCTGTTTAAATCGATGTTTTTATCAGCATGTTTACTTCTGTTTAAATCTATATGTGTACTAGCATATTTACTTCTGTTTAATCCATTTGTTTACTAACACGACTGCTTCTGGCTAATCTACGTGGTTACTTCTGTTCAATCTGTATGTTCAATGGCATGCCTAACTATGTGTTTCCTAGCATGTCTATTAATATTCAATCTATGTGTTTATTGCACTTGCATGCCTACTGCTGCCTAATACATGTGTGTACTGCAATAGCATGTTTACTTCTATTTTTATTTAGAACTATGTGTTTCCACTTTTTGCAAATTTGCATGTTTACTCATGTCTAAATTGGATCTGTGTTTTGTCTACTTCCCTACTAGCATGTTCTCCCTATCCAGATGTTCACCTTTCATAACTTTGCTCCCCAGTCCCTACTGCCCCTTTGTATGTGACCGTTTGATCCTCAACATGCCTTGTCTTTGTGTTTGTTCACTTAGTAATAGCCAACTTAAGTAATCCCTGTTTCTGTACACTATTTGACTGCTGGGACCTTTGTTGAATGACCTTGTTTGCTCCTTATTTCCTGAAAGTCTAAAATTGCTTTTCTCAAAACTACTCTTGTAAATCACTATCCACTTCAAATTCTTAGAACATCTAGGGTCCTGCCCCTCCAGTGTGAGCATTGCTTTGGAGTCCATGAGAACCCTCTGAACTTTGACACACTGGGGCTGGCTATTCCACACTGCACAAGCTGTTGATCTTTAAAGGGGGCCTTGGTGTGAGCACTGCCCTGGGTCCTCGAGGCCCTTGGGAACTTTGACACACTAAGGTACCCTCCCTGGCACTATGAGATGTGGCATTTGAGACTGTTTGAAGGCCTGGTGCCCCAGGTTTTTCTTTGGGCCCATCCAGGCTCCCAATAGTATACTATTATCACTCCTGTAATTTATTCACATTTGGCTTGTAATATTAATTTCTTTGTAAATAGATATTGGGGAAATTAGTAAACTGTTGATACCCAATTTTTCACTATGTATTTTTCAGTATGCAAAATAACTTTAAAATGGCATATGTATGCATATATGAGTATATCCAAGTGTTTCATTATTTTTCCTTAATTTTTTAAGATTTTTAAATCAATTTATTCCCCTATTTTATCCATAAAAATCCAATAATAATTTTTAAAGTTATCACTTTTGGTGATTCACTTGTTGAACTTTTATATTTATTCTAAAATATAGCCAAGATGATTTTTGCACATTTTTACAAATTTTACTTAGTATTTTTAAAAGCTAAATTGCATAATTGCAGTATTAGCCTCTTTTAGGATTTAATTATGTTTACATTTACAAAATTAACTCCAGTATTTTTAAATAGTTAATTATATGTTATAAATCATTTTAGCACTCTTAATTTATTTCCAGAAATTAATTTATTACTTTTTATAAATTAAATAGGGAAAATTGGCTATTTAAATAATGGCCCAATTTCATTTCAATTATAATCTACAATCTGACCCTAATTAAACCCTGACCCAATCCCAATTAAACCGACCCAGACCCGGATCCCCACCTACCCTTTCTAATCTCGACCGTCGATCTACTAGATCAACGGTCCACGTTATTTCTTGCCTTTCTAACCCAACGACCCCCCAAAACCCTACCCCATTCATTTATTCGCACCGCCCCTGAATCCCTCCTCTCCCAAATTCTCTCTACANATATTGCAAATGTGCTGGTAGATCTCCTCGTGAGACACCTAGATGGTGCACCCTAAAATATTAAAGCTAGATATGAGCACTGGAAGCCTTGAAGGAATAAATATTACCTTAGTGTGGCTCCCGCCCCCAGTAAAGAAAGAATGTTAGGCAATTGAAAGAGCCAAGGGATGGAGCAAGGGGAGCCAAAAGCAAAAATATTTTGTTCGAGTTTTTAGAGTAAAGCAACATAGATAATTAGTGGGAGATAAGAAGAGAGTTAATGAAGCATTATGAGTAAGATATGATACACGAATGATAACGGTAGGTCAAAAAAAATGATGACAGTATTACAGAGTTTACAGTCAAGTGAAGGGAAAGACAAAAGATGACAGGCCTTGAGACAATAAAAGAATATAGGCCATAAAGTCATATCCTCATTTCGAGAAATAAGTTCGCTACTTTAGCGCGATTGCCAAGAGGAAAAGTTAGACCCCAGAGTAATAATAGAAATTAGTGTGGATTGGTGAATAAGATAAACTAAACATGAATTAGGAACTGAATGATTTGATAATGGTTGGCATCACGAAAATTTCAGATTGCATTCCGGCAATAATAGAATGGACGATGGAAGAATAACCTTTAAAGGTCATAGGAAGACGCTTCCCTAAAGCAAGCAATGCGAGCAAAGTTAAGATTAAGCGACTGTATATGCCAGTTACACTAAATGTCACCATCGTGAGTGAGGAAATTTTGTTATCCTTGAAACAGAAGGATTACCGCAAGGAGAATAAGGGTCATTGACGATGTGAAAGGACGCCAAAGATGAAGAGGAAAACATATATAGGCAGGTCGTCATAGCTCCAAGTCTTAGTACTCCCCAAAAGGGGGGAATATGGAGTAATAAATGAAGAATGCGGTAAACACGAAAAAAAAAAGGATAAGATTACACTTATTTAGCTCCTACGTATATGCTACAATTTCAGAACATTATGCAAATATGACATCGATGAAAGGAAGTAAGGATCCCTGCCCGAGATGTTATTGATAGAAAAGGAGTCAATGCGAGACATAAGTTAAGACAAAGGAAATAACCTAAGAAAGATTTCGAGGAATATTGATATGAAAATGGGTCAACGAGTAATTAGTAATTGGTCAGAAAAATCCCAGTTATGACTAAACAGGAGGTTACAGACAAGTCATCAGATCGTGTAAGATAACATAGTAGAACCCAACATGGAGAATTCAGCCTCGAAGAATATCATTATAATACTTGAGATATATTCAAACAAGAGTCGGGGTAGTTAAAGGAACCGTATGAGTGTTACGGGGATAAAAGAAAGTGCCACTAGGAAGGCAGTCAAAATATCAGTTCAGAAGCAACCATACAAGCACAAGGGCATGGAAGTAAGCAACTACGGATGATTATACGCATGTAAGGACATCAAAAAGGTCCGTAATAAGCTCACAGCTTTACGAGAGTCAAGGGTTCTCCCTAAGTACTACAACGAAAGACTAGCTGAGGAGATAAGAAAGAAGGCTTCAACCTAAGCACAATGACATAAAGAGGAAATGGTCGTGTAACAACAATCTCTCAACAACATTGTAAGCATTCCAAAGGAAAGTGGCACCTACCATGACTAATGAACGGGAAGTAAGAATTAAAAGATCATATGAGTTGTATGAAAACCATGGCAAGGTTGGGCACTAAGATAAGCTAAGTATGGACGCAACAAGGGGGCAGAAAGACCAGGAAAAGTAATAGCTTACGTTGAAGGAAAGCTAAGATGGAACAAAAGATTTATTCGATCAATGATCAAGAGTTAGTATGTTATGGATACACTAAAGATTTTGGAGCATTATCCAGGCAGCATACTTGTTAACAATCATACAGCCATAGAAGACTCCGGCATAAGTTAAAATAAAAAAATTGAGCCCAAGGCATAGACAAAGGATTGAATTGTTAGAAGATTGTATCATGGATATTCCATAACGCCCATGAAAGACTAAGGTAATAACTGATACCATGAGCCACAGATCGGAAGATACCTTAAGCCTACGTAAAGGCTGATCAGAAGGAAGAGGAAACTAAAGAATTACGTCACCCAAGTAAATCAGGAGTCTGATTATTGGACCTAGAAAAATTATAGAAGTTGTGCTTGAGAACATGACAGAATCACTCTTAATATCAGATGTTCAAGAGAAATAACACAACAACCATAATCTATAATGGCTCTACAAGGAAGCCAGTTAGAAGAAGTACCAGCCTCATAAGAAGTCAGTACGAAGCTCCCACCGGATTGTGTATGTACCATAGGTGCGAATATTATAATAGAGCTTCAAGTTATGGACGTGAATTACACGTAGGTGGAAGGGAGGTCAGGAAAGAGATAGAAGATACGATGCGAGATTTTAAGGTAAGTAAGGTAAAGGTGAACAACGTACGGGATACTCAAAGGCAGAAGATCGCGAATAGTCCATACTTCGGATAGAAGGCTATAAGCACGGGGATCCAATAACCGGGAATGATAGCGGCATCGTCGGCGGCATGTCTTCCAGCCTATAGTTTCTAAGTACTGAGAGATCTAATTAAGAGAGTAGAGAAAAGTTGGAGACAATGTGATGTCTCGCTTGACGTTCCAGAATAACATAAGAAAATCTATGGTGCAAGCAAGTTAAAGGAAAGTTTCGAGTAGTATAAATGGATATGTATAGACCGCAAGCTAAAGTATGGTAGAGCGACAAAGTTTTAACGAAACATGAGTAAGGATGAGGAAAGACAAGTGAAAAGGTGACGAGAATGGATAAGTCCTCGGGATTAAGTCCATGGAAGCAAGAGAGATAATGGTTTCTCTAAGTTATTGAAAGTTCAGTATAGCCTGAATAAACTCAGAGAAGTCTAAGATTAATAGCATTTAGAAGGAATAAAATGCTGACCTGGTAATAAAATGAGGGTATAATTGTGACAGATAAAGGATGATGTTTGGGCCTTCGTTTGAGTAATGATTTGAGAAAAAAAAAAAGAGAAGAGAAGGAGAAAAGATTTCGCTGGCGGCACGAAATTAAGGTACCCCCATAAGGTGATTCACATTGAGACACTATGAAATACGATTATGGGAATCACTTCGAATATTCCTTGATGTGACATAAGCCCTAGGGGAAAAAGTATTACGTAAGGAGTTTCGAGTTATCAGTGGTATATCGTAGATCAATATTGAGGTGAATCAACAATGGATGGACAAAAGTCACAAAGTATGAGATGAGATTAGGCTATCATTCTAAAGATGAGCAGTAATGAGGGAGCATTAAAGGATTTATATATATACATATGGAATAAGCAACGAGAATAAGCTGGGAATTGGTAGCAGACCTCCGCAACGATAAATTAAAGTAAGAGTTATGACAGTAAATTCATACGGATGGCTAAACGGACCTACGCGATGAGATAAATATTTGTGAATTCAACAAAGTACCGAGCGAAGAACTTCAGTATACTCATAGATGCCCAAAGGGACATCTTATCAAGCTCTACATATGAAGCCTAGAGATTGGGCACATTTACAAGGTCAAAATTGTACAGGCTGCATGATGAAAGGTAGCAACAGTTACGAGATTGGAAGGATTCCGACAACAAGTTGTGGTATGAGAAGGAGGCCTAAAGGGGGAATGCCCTGGACTTTGGACTCATTCACAGAATAGTCGCCTAGATGGCAAGGGAAGTTCTAAAGTATTCGAAAGATATAAGTTATGAAATCATAAGTGCACCAGTCAACATTCGAGGACGAATGTTCCAAAGGGGGGAATAATGTTACGCCCCGCAGTATTCGTCGATGTTATGCTCTACAGTAAAATATTACGGTGATGTTATACCCAACAGTATTACATTACGGTGATGTCACGTTTCGCAGTATTAAGTTACGACGATGTTGCACCCTGAAGTATTGTACGTCAAATTTGTCGTAAGGCTATTGACATCAGTCCAAGTTTGGCATATTGGGATAAAATACGACCCGAGCTAAAATACCCGATAATTATGAACTAGTACCATGCAAGGTACCATATGACCATGGTAGTATAATATATAAAGTATATATGAAGTATTTAAAAAAAATAGAATTTTAAGTAATTTGTGGTAATTTTTAAATTATGCGGGTAATTGATTAATTATCGGGTAACAGAACATTACCCAGTTGACTAATAAGCGGACAAAATTTAATCAATTACAAAAGGGAAACGTGGCACAAGGCCGCTAATTGGGAGGAATGACTGATGAATATATTTATATGTGTCTTAAGTTTAAAGAGTCTTAAACATAAAGTCTTGGCAAGACTTATCCGATGACATTTAGAAGGAATACTTTGTAAAGTTTCAAAGCCACAATCTGCCAAGGACGTGAAGCAGAAACATTTTATTTCAAAACCAAAAGGAATTCAAAAAGGTTTCTTTCCAAACCTTTAAGAATCAGAAACATTTTCCTCTTAAGATTTCAAACCAAAAAAAAACGTTGGAACAAGTTTTAGTATTAAATCCATTCTTTAGCTCAAAAACGTTAAGGAACAGAATCCATTCGTCAAAAAATTTCAAATCAAAAACCAATTTCGTTCCTCAAGTTCAAAAGCGCAGAAGCTTAAATCCGATTTTTGAAGGCTTTTAACGGGATAATTATACGGAGTTGTTCCAACTCCAGGTATGTTAAGGCTAAGCCCTCCCTTCATTTTTTGCATAATCTCGTCATTACACAAGTTTGATAACGAGGCATAAAGAAAAATTCATATCTCGGAATTTACGTATATTTTGCTAGTTTCGCAAATTACATGTATTTCAAGCTACTAGTTGATTCCACTGAGCTAAATTGAGAAATTCCAAGTTCTTTAAAATCTAAGTTTAACCTACTGCGTACAGTATAAGAATAATAAGTATCCTGCAAGACTAATTTTTGTTAGAGAAGTTACGTATTTGGTCATTCGGTTTATATTCATTAGTAAGTTACAATATCCTCTTTATCGGGACTGCATATTTAGTTGAGTATTTCCTTCTTCCAGTCAAGAGAGCAGAGAATTTATATATACAGTATTAAAGTATTTTCATTACCATCAAGCTATAATCGATGGGCAGGCCCCTATTGGGCAACCTCTGATCAGATGGTAAGTTATATGCCGAGCCTGCTGTGGCCGAGCGCATATGAGCGAGCCCAGTTGGTCGAGATACAGAGCCTAGTACGGCCGAGCGCCTATGAGCGAGCCTACTACGGCAGAGCAGATATGTATATATACCGAGCCTTATAGGGCCGGACAGCTATTTTACTCACTATATTGAGAGAGTTGAGTCAGTATCAGTAGGTGAGCATATCTTCAGATTATCTTTGACTTCCAGTTACTTGCAGTTATTATATTATCTGTTTAGTTTCAGCTTTCAGTATATTGCCTTACATACTCAGTACATTATTTCGTACTGACGTCCCTTTAATGGGGGCGCTGTATTTCATACGTGCAGGTTCAGACAGACAGGCGGGTAGACCTCCTCATTAAGTGTTGCCCGAGTTCAGCTTGATAGGTAAGCTCCATGTCTTTCGGAGTTTCCGGATCTAGAGTTTTATGTACATCTTGTGTATATATGTATATATGGTATGAGTAGGTCGGGGAGCTGTTCCGATCACAGTATATCCACTAGTAGAGGCTTGTAGACATATCATGTTAGTTAGTGCAATATGTTGGGCTTGTAGGCCCAGTATGTATATTTGGTTGGTTTGTCAGCTGCAATAATTACGACTGCCTTGTCGGCCCAGCTTTATATTGATATTTAGTTAGTCTTCGCAGTTTTCTTGCAATTTGGCCCATGGCCAAAGTATGCCATCACATGTTCAGAGTTCCTTAGTCGCAAGTTAGTACGCAAGGTTATGTGAGGCACCGGGTGCCGGTCTCGCCCCCAGGTTCGGGCATGACAGATATGAATATACAAGAGCTGCTCGTAATTGGCGATTCGGATCTTCTGGTACATCAGGTTAAAGGAGAATGGGCTACAAAGAACACCAAAATACTACCATACTTGCATCATGTGCAGGAATTGATGAAAAGATTCAGAAAGGTAGAATTCAAACTTGTACATAGAATTCAAAATGAGTTTGTAGACGCACTGGCCACTTTGTGATCAATGATACAACATCAAGACAAGAATTTCATTGATCCCGTCCCGGTGAGGATCCACAATCAACCAGCTTACTGTGCTCATGTTGAAGAGGAAACGGATGGAAAACCTTCGTTCCACGACATTAAAGAATATTTGGAAAGAGGAGAATATCTAGAGCAGGCAAACCGCACTCAGAAACGCACGTTGCGGAGGCTATCCAATCACTTCTTCCAAAACAGAAGGACCTTGTATAGAAGAAATCCTGATCTTGGATTGTTAAGGTGTGTTGACGCAAAGGAGGCTTCCAGATTGCTCGAAGAAATACATGCCGAAACTTGTAGACCACACATGAATGGTTTTGTTCTAGCCAAGAAAATACTCAAAGCTGGATATTTTTGGATGACCATGGAGACAGATTGCATCCGCTACGTACAAAAATGCCACCAATGTCAGGTACATGCAGACATGATAAGGGTACCACCCAATGAGCTCAACGCAACAAGTGCACCTTGGCCTTTTGCTGCCTGGGGAATGGATGTCATCGGTCCGATCGAGCCAACTGCTTCAAACGGGCACAGGTTCATTTTAGTGGCCATTGACTACTTCACAAAATGGGTAGAAGCCGCATCTTACAAAGCTGTAACCAAGAAAGTTGTCGCGGACTTTGTCAAGGATCGTATTGTTTGTCGATTCGGAGTTCCTGAGTCCGTTATCACTGATAATGCTGCCAACCTCAACAGTGACCTGATTAAAGCCATGTGTGAAACCTTCAAAATCAAGCACAAAAACTCTACAGCATACTGGCCTCAAATGAATGGAGTTGTGGAAGCTGCTAACAAGAACATCAAGAAGATACTAAGGAAGATGGTAGAAAATCACAAACAATGGCACGAGAATCTACACTTTGCCCTATTGGGATACCGCACTACGGTCCGCACATCAACTGGGGCAACCCCCTATTTACTGGTTTATGGTACCGAAGCTGTCATTCCAGCCGAGGTAGAAATTCCTTCTTTAAGGATCATACAGGAAGCCAAACTCAGTGATGCAGAATGGATAAGGAGCCGCTACGAGCAACTGGCCCTTATAGACGGAAAAAGGATGAATGCAGTATGTTACGGTCAGCTTTATCAGAACAGAATGTCCAGAGCTTCCAAGACAATTCGCACCAGGACAGTTGGTGTTGATGAAGATCTTCCCCCATCAAGATGAAGCCAAAGGGAAATTCTCTCCCAACTGGCAAGGTCCTTACATGGTTCACCGGGTGCTAACAGGAGGAACATTCATACTTGCAGAAATGGACGTAGAAGTTTGGCCGAAACCAATCAATTCAGAAGAAGTCAAGAGATACTATGTTTAGATCGTTTACATTCCTTCATATGATGTAATTGAACTACGCTTGACCTGATTCCCGTTTAAGAGGGTTTACGTAGGCAAGCCTGTGGGTTCGGTCATATCTTAATAAAATTTTCATTTTCCCCCAGCACCAAAAACTTGGAAAGAATTTTGAGGAGGACCCTCAAAATTCTGGAGCAAGTCCAGCCAATGCCATCATGTGCCAGACAGTCAGAAACTGGGGCAGAATTTTGAGAAGGATTCTCAAAATTTCGGAGAAGGTTCAGCAAGTTTCATCACACGCAAAGCGGCCGAATGATCATTTACCAAACTGGGGCAGAATTTTGAGGAGGACCTCAAAATTCTAATACAAGAAAGATGCAATGTCTCTGAAATGTGTTACAGGCATTAGCTCATTTAAAATTACTCAATATTTCACTGTGTTTTCTAAAATAATTCTAGTTTCATCAATAAGTGCATATTTTCGAAAACTCTATTCTCGTGATAGCCAGGCGTTACCCAGGGCAATTCAAACAAGGCCTCCAGAAAGGAGCGAAGCAAAGCCAGCAGACGAAGGCACGAACCAACCTCCCGTTACAAAACTTACAATTTTTCTTTGGACGCAGGCACGGTGAACATAATAGAAGTATTCGCAAACATACCAAAGTCCTAACAATCAGGCCACTAGACGCAAATATATCTCCAGCTAAAAAATATTCTACTCGTATTTGCTACTTGTTCACTACATGAGACTAAGCCCTGCCTCCATATTTACATAAGGCTAAGCATGGCCTTCTCTTTGCATGAGACTAAGCCCTATCTCAAATCTTGCATGAGGCTAAGCCCCGCCTCCATATTTGGATTAGGCTAAGCATTGCCTTCTCTTTGCATGAGACTAAGCCCTGTCTCGAATCTTGCATGAGGCTAAGCCCTGCCTCCATATTTGCATAAGGCTAAGCACTGCCTTCTCTTTGCATGAGACTAAGCCCTGTCTCATGAGGCTAAGCCCTGCCTCCATATTTGCATAAGGCTAAGAATTGCCTTCTCTTTGCATGAGACTAAGCCCTGTCTCAATCCTGCATGAGGCTAAGCCCTGCCTCCATGTCTGCATAAGGCTAAGCACTGCCTTCTCTTTGCATGAGACAAAGCTCTGTCTCAATCTCGCATGAGGCTAAGCCCTGCCTCCATATTTGCATAAGGCTAAGCATTGCCTTCTCGGGACTAAGCATTGTCCCTCCCTGCATAAGTGTTGCTCCATTCTAAACTTGGCACTATCTTCTTCCCTCGGGCTAAGCTCTGCCCCCAAACTCCGCACAAGACTAAGCTTTGTCTTGCTATCACTTTCAGTATCATATCTCTGCACTGCATAGGCTTTTATATAGCCAACCTGTCCAAAGGCGTCATAGTCCGAAGGCATCATCCTCATAGCCTGAGAGACTCATAGCCTGAGGATCTCTCAATACCTGCACAACATTATTCAAAGGTGTCATGGTTCAAAGGCACCATCCTCATAGCCCGAGAACATCATTTCATGGCCTGCGAATCTCCCATCTCATAATTCATGGCCCGGGATATCATAGTCTAAGGACGTCATCTGCACTGTCCAAAGACAATCTTTCATGGTTCAAAGGGAATTTACATCACGTTTAAATTCTCGCAGTAACATATATACTTGCATGTATCATATTTTAAGTTTTGCAGGTAATCTAGGAGGTAACTGTTCTTCAAAACAGGAGCAACTTTCACTCCGGTTTTCGCTCATACCTTTTCCGCTTCGCCATTGTAACCGATTCTCATCAATTACCCACCTTACTCTGTGACCATTCAGATATCTGCCCTATAATACACCCATAACACCCCAAACTCACATTCACAACTCCATCCTACATTACACTTCACAAAAGAACCTTTTCCATCGGCTCCATTCACCGTTCGGTCCAGTACTACACATGGCTTGATTCCTGTAAAACCAGAGATATGTAGGCAACTCAGAGACCAGGGTTCGGCCTCTATTTTTTCAAAACACTCATTCGGTCAAAATCGATCATCATTTCTTTATTGAAAAACTCTTTCATCTTTCCCGGGTAAAGAGGGGAAGCTGTTGATACCCAATTTTTCCCTCATATATTTTAAAATGTGCATACACACTTTCAAAATATTGTACATGCATTTACAAACATGCACAAGTATTTTTTACAATTTTTCTACAATTTTTAAAGGGCCTAAATCCATTAATTTCTGAATTCTTTAATCACATAAATGTTCAAAGCTATCCCTCATATTATTTTATGATGATTTAATCATCTAAATTTATCATTTATGTTCATATGAGTGTTCAAATATTTTAATTATATTTTTTGTAATTACATTTTTATTTTTAAGACTTTAATTGCATATTTTGCAAAAATAGCCCCTACATATGCATTACTACGTTATCTATACAAAAAAATGGCGTTAGATATTTTTATAATATTAAGCAATTATTTTAAATCACCTTCATGTATGAAAATCATTTTTTATCATTTAATTAGCTATTTTTAAATTATTTTATTTAGTAAAAATAGGTATTTAACAAATAGCCCCTAATTTATACCCAAAATCGGATCCCCCCCCCCCCAATCCAATTCAATTAAAAACCAGGCCCAAATACCCAGCCCAAACCCTAAAGATTACCATTCATTCTTTCCTTTTTTATTCTAAATGACCCCAAACCCTAATCATTCTTCACACACCAGCCACCCTTGAATCCCCTCTTCTCCGATTCTGTCTGAGACCAACCCTAACCTTAATCGCCGCCACCTAAACCTATCCCTAATCCCTTCGATTCTTACCTGTTCCATGGGATTCCATGGTTGTTTCAAACCTCTACTGGTCTCCTACTTCTTCTGGTTGTTCGATTTTGTTATCTCATGAAAGAGATCTAGCCCAGATCCTGTTCGAGACTCTTTAAGAGTTTGCCTAACCTCCGTTTGTGAGTGCAATTATCTTGAGTTTTATGGTTCGAATCTTTGGTTCAAAACCAGATTCTCTTTACCCCACCCTTTTTCCTCAAAACCCTAATCTTTTAGACATGAATCTGTCCAGATCTTTGTAGATCTGGAGTGATTCTGAGTTTGTCAGTGATTTTTCTTTAAAGATCTCTTGTTTCTTTACTGTTAATCGACTCTAAATGTTTTTCAAAATGAGGGTTCCATTTCGTCTGTTTTTGCAAAATGCTTTTCTGAAATACCTTATGTGTTTGATTAATCTTTCTTTAATGATTGTGTTCTAGTCTTAGTTGTTTGATTGTTCGTTGTTTACTTCAATGTTTTGCCCATTATTTTTTGAATAGTTGATTTACTGACTCAACCGTCTAAGGTTTCATGTTTTGCTGAGATGATTTACCATATTTTGCCTGCTTTTCTTAATTCTGAGATTCCTAATTGACATTCCTTGCCTATTAAGCTTAAATTAGGGGGTGTTTGACCCCAGATTGGTCTCTAATTACTTATGTTACCTTATTTGTGTGGTTAATTGCTTGATTTATGGTGTTTTGATCCTAATTGGCTGTCAGACTCACTTCTTGCCTTATTTGAAACTCAATCCGAGTTTTTGGGTATAACTCCCTGATTTTCTGCCCTATCAAGCTTGATTGATTGTTTGATTGATTTCCTAACCTTATTTGCAATGTTGAACCACCTTGCCTTATTTACTTTACACTACTCGACTCCTATAAATACATGACTCTATTCAAACACACACACACATAGAGACCCAAGTGATCATGTTGAGCAGGAAGTACATAAACCAAGTCATACAAATGTCTAAATAATAATAAAGTGAGACATACCAGTTAGGAATTTACAGTAGGACAGTGAGGTAAATAGGATCCAAGATCTAGCATTGGCTTTCAGCCGGCTAGACAGTGCAATAGACAAATAGTAGTAGAGAGCAAGAGTTTTTAGAGGTGTTTTTCCTTGCATGTTACTAAATCAGTATGCTTCTTGTTCTCAACATGCCTACTTTCATGTCATTGAATCAGTATGTTTCCCTGATATTAGCATGCCTGCTCTTGACTAAGACCTATGCGGTTTTTCCCTGCCTTCAATATGTCTACATTGTCTGTTTCAGTTCCTAGCATGTCTACTTTCATGTTGTTTGAATCAGTATGTTTCCTTGGTATTAGTGTCGTGCCCCCTTTTTCTCGCGAAATCGGGTTTATGACATTTGTGAAGACAACTCGTTCCCTTTTGGGAATTAGGTTTTGGAATTGAAGAGTCGCCACCTAATGATTTAAGTGCATTAGGACACTAAGGAGGGTTTGAGTCAAGTAACCGGAGATTGGGTAAGGGCTTGAAATTATTCCAAGGGGAAGGTGTTAGGCACCCCTCAGAATCCACTAGTGTGGTTCCCGGCCAAGCTATCGTTGTGACTTTAGGTACAAATAACACATATGCAAGTAGGACTTCAAATAAGAGGGGATTTTTCACATAAAGGTTAAAAATAAACAAAGTCGGAAAGAACTAAAGAGAGTTGATTTTCTTAGAAGAGACGGTTTTTAAAAGATTTAAAAGAAGTAAAGAACAAAGGGAAGGGGGTCCAAGGTTTATTAATAATATGGATCACCTCACACAACATCCGGTAATCACTCCTCAGTGAGAGGCTACACGTGATGTTATCGCGTGGTCATCATATCCATATCTACCCTTTCCCACCCCGTTAAGGTATTAAAGCGCGGAATGGTCTCATTTACTTATTGCATGCTATTACCCGCCCCAATCCTATCAGTCCTGGAGGTACTTCAGACTACTAATCCTAAAGGGAGGAGAGGTTGGGCTTATTTGTGGTTTCAAAAGGTAAAATACTAAGGCGACAGGCAAAAACACATATAGCAAATTTGGGGAAAGCATATAAGCAAATAAAAGGCTCAAATACACCTCCTTTAAACAGAGAAGCACATAATTTAGCATGTCTTGCACGCACTGTATAAGGTCTGATTAAACTTAAAAGGGTTGAGGCAGACTGATTTATTACATAGTTTAGATAAGAAGCCCGAATGAGGCCTGCCTGCTGGTTGTAGCTAATAAAATCTGATTCAATTATAAAATTCATCCTACGGTTTGCCTAAGTGTTGGACGAGGGTCCTATAGGCATGATATCTACTGATTTCAGAAACAATAAGTTAAACTGAATACATACTGATTTAAGAAAAAGTTGCCAGTTATTAAAGAAGGGCGAGTTTCGGCAAAAGATCATAAGTTCTGCAGCTAGTAATGCATTATTATTGTTGGTTTTAGACTTATAAACGATTGAGGCAATTCAGATTTGATTTAAGCTCCTATAGGCATGCTTTCTATGCGTTTGTCGGCTTTAGAACACATTTTTATAGACATAGTAAAAATGCAAAAACCCTATAAACATGATATCTAGGTGTTGTATTTTTATATGAACATGATATCTAATTGCAGCTGGTTATTTAAGACCTATAAACATGTTTGCCTAATGAGAGTGTATATGCAAGATTCAGAAAGACCTATAGGCATATTTTCTATATGCGTATGCAGAATTCAGACTATAGACATGGTATCTATATATGAAAGAATGCAGGATTCCTATAGACATGGTATCTATATATGAAAAAATGCATAACTCCTATAGACATGGTATCTATATATGAGAGTGCAGAAATTCAGAAACTCCTATAGGCAGGATATTTATATATGAGAGTGCAGAAATTCAGAAACTCCTATAGGCAGGATATCTACCCCTTTTGCATACATGGTTACCCCTCCCTTTTTACTAGCCATCCCCGAGAGTTTTATTACAAAGTTATTACAGCCCATAAGAAACTAAAGTAAAGAAAATACATCAAAAATTAGAAAATACAACCAAGGAGAGCCTGATTCAGACTTCCTGTCTGAAGTATGAAGTAAACCAACTCCAAGAGATCATGATCCAAAGCCTTTCTCCCATTTGGATGTGTCAGAGTTCCCTAAGAGCCTCATATGGACTCCGGGCAGTTCTCACACCCAAATGTATCACCAGATTAAGACATAGTACGGTGTGGAAAAAGCCAGCCCTCAAGTGTCCAAGTTCAGAGGGAACTCAAGGTCCCAAGGCAAGGCTCACAGGAGGGGGGCAGAACTTTGAGACTAAGAGAGAGTGCAAGTGCAGGATTCTGAAAGGGGAAAGGGAAAGGGAAATAGTTCACATTAATACACATAGGGATATAGGGAATGGGGAGGTAGTAAAGGGGCAGAGACAGGCTGGTGGGCATACTCAGCAATGGGAAATACTGGCATACCCATAAGCTTGTTAGAACACATTGTTTAGAGGTTAGGATCCTTTAAGGGATAAAGTTCAATCCATAGACAATAACTTACATATTGCCATGTTTTAAACTGTAACTCAAAACACATAAAGGGGTAGGGAGCAAGGATTCATAGCAGAAACAAACAGAAAGAGATCAACATACTAGTTTAAACATTTAACTCTGTAGAAGCAGTAAAGTAGACATGGATACAAAAAAGATGTAAATAAACACATTGTGATGATGCTGAAGCTTAAATTAGGACATACCAGTTTCAAAGAAACAAATAGAGAAAAAGCAGTAGGTCGTGTAAATAGGCCATAGTGCAGGCAAAGAGAGAATACTATTATGAGTAAGTATGAGTTCAGAAGAATTGTGTATTGTGAAGTGTAGGATTGTCAAATTGTGTCTGCTGTGTGTTAAAGAGTCGTGCATTTATAGTGTTGAAAACCAGGCAGAAATAAGGTAAGAAAAATATTTAAGGAACTGAGTATCAATTAAGCATCAATTACACAAAACTTCCCTTAATTAAGGGATTCAGATTCAAACGGGTAAAAATAATTTAAGGAAAGAAATTGAATAAGCACTTTGTGCAAAAGCATGTAATTAAGGGCAAATACATAAAAGGTTATTTAAGGACAGGATTTTGAAGTGCACGGTTGTACAAATAAGGTAAGGAAATCAATTAACAGCCAGTAAATCAAAGGTCAGGGATCTTGTAATTATTGACCCATGAATGAACTAAGTCGCAAAAGCTGAGAAGGGTTTTAACTTAAGTCGAGTCACAGAGAAAATCAGCAAACAAGGAAAGAAAATCAATCAGACATACTCAAAAGGAAGTCTGAACTAAACGCAAATTTGCAAACCATTTTAGAGGGAGATTCCTCGCATATAAAGAGCATATAGACATGTCAAGCATGAAAGAAGATTGTAAAATCAGTAAAAAGAGAAAAAACCAGTGTAGAAGAGTTTAGCAAAAAGTTATAATCGTATGCAAATAAGGATGTCCAAACTTAGTTCAGAGACTCAAAGTTGGTCTGAAAGAATAAAAACCCTAGTTCAGGCAAATCACAAAGCAAAGATAAGAGGGCAAGCAATTGAATCGATACATGTTTAGAGGTTTCAGAAAAGAACTGAACCTTCTAACATGCTTCTTTCAGCAACAGAACTCATGAGAAACATGATAGAAAAGTAGCATGCAAACACAGTAGAAGGGTTCAAAGTAAACAGAGTGAAAGAAACTAATTCGAAGCATAATGAGAAAGGACTGATAAGAACAGTAGAAGAAGCATGCTAAGAAGTTTTAGAAGAAACTTTAAACAGAGCTCAGTAGAAGGAATTTAATAAGGAAACTTAGTAATAAAAAATACAGTAGGAGAAACACTAGAACACAGGAGAAAAGAAATACAGTAGAAAAGCATACGAGAACATAATATAGGAAAGCGCAGTAGGAGAAGCATACAAGAACAAGGTGGAAGAACACATAAGAACATAGTAGAGGCAAATACACACAAAAGAAAAAAGAGAAACATTTAAAACTCTTTCAGAAAACCCTAGATCGGAAAAGAAATGGTTTTTGAAAGTAATTTTTGCAAGAAAAACCAGAGAAATCGTTCAAGAACTTAGGGAAAGCATAGATACACAATGGATCTAAAGGAATCGGAGAAACCTCGAAGGGTTAGGGTTTCAGAAGAACCCTAGAAGTGAGAAAGGCTTTGAAAGATCACCGATCTAAGTCGGAGAGGTCAAAATCTGGCTCGAGCAACCATGGTACGCCGGAGCAAAGCCGGAGATGACCGTGAAACTTCGAATCGACAGAGGTCTGGGTACAACCCTTCAAGGTCAGGCCTTGAATCTTCAGAAATCAGGCGCGTGGGAGCAATAGGAGATGAGTATAAGGTCTCCATAGCCTTGGAAGCCATGGATTTCGGTGGCTTTCAGGACGGAGATGGTGGCTAGGGTTGGAGAACTTTCGAGAGAGTTTGAGAGGCTGGAGGGTTCAGAGGTTGCTAGTAGGTGAAAGTGATTAGGGTTGGGGGGGTTTGTGAATTAAAAAGGTAAGAACGAATAGGGGCCGTTGATCTCAGAGATCAACGGCTAGGATGAGAGGGGGTCTGGGTCGGGTAGGATTTAATTGGGCCAGGGGCGGGTTTAAATTTGGGGAATTGAGATTGAAATTGGGCTTAATTGGGGCTGATTTAAGGCTGTAATCGAAATAGTTAGGGCTAGTATTTAAATAGCCACTTTTTCCCTTATTTATTTTACAAAAATGGTAAAATAATTTCTGGAGACAAATTAAAGGTACTAAATTAATTAATAATATATAAATATTAAATTAAAAATATTGGAATCAATTTTGCAATTATAAACGCAATTAAATCTTAAAATAGGCTAATATTGCAATTATATACAATTTAGCTTTAAAAATACCAAATAAATTTGTAAAAATGTGCAAAACTTACCTTAGCTATATTTTGGTATAAACAAGAGAATCCAATAAATGAATTACTAAAATGACAATTTTGGGAATAATTATTGGGTTTTTCTTGATAAAATAGGGCAATAAAATTGGTTTTAAAAATCTTTAAAAATTAAGGAAAATAGGAAAACTCTTGGACATACTTATATATGCATACCTATGCTATTTCAATTGTATATAAAAATATATAGGAAAAAATTGGATATCAACAATTAGTATGCCTATTTCTAAGACTTATGTGCTATATGCTAATGCCTTAATTCGGATGCTTACTTACAATGTTTAAACCTAGAGGGTCTTGTTTTCAGCATGTCAACATGCCTGTTTCTATTCACTAGACGTACGTGTTGTCCTGCTTACAACATATCTATGTGTCTGCCCCTATGTCATTAGACCTATGATTGTTGTCCTGTTATAGATGTTCATCCCTAATAAACCCATGATTAAATCATGGTATCTATGCCCTCAACTTGCTTGCCTTTATGTGTGACTGATTGATCCAACATACTACCCTATGATTGGTACAAGGCTTTATGTTCACCTAGTATTAGTTAATGGACCAAGACCATAAGAAACCTTTGTTGAACCAATGGATCTTGTCTGTTGTTGATTGAGTTCAAGGCTGAAACTCCTTCTGCTGGCTCTGGGCAATGTGAATTCTTGCTTTGTGACTATGTCGCTGTTCTAAGAATGCTTTTGATTGTTGTTTTCAGTCCTGAACTGTTTTAATCCTTAATTGTTTCCACTTCTGAGTTGTTTTCCCTCTGCAACCTCTGAACTATTTTACTCCTAAACTATTTTCCTTAAACTGCCAATACTCTTTTAAAGCACTCTCACTCCTATTCTTAGAATACCTAGGGTCCTGCCCCTCTAGTGTGAGCACTGCTTAGGAGTCCATGAGACTCCTCTGAACTCTGACACACTGGGGCTGGCCATTCTACACTGCACAAATCTCTTGCTCTTTAAGGAGGATGTTGGTGTGAGCATTGCCCAGGGTCCCTGAGCCCTTGGGAACTTTGACACGTTAGGATACCCTCTCTCGGACACTATGGTATATGGTACTTTGGACTGTTTGAAGGCCTGGTTTTTTCCAAGTTTATTTTGGGCCTATCCAAGCTCCCTATAGTATAGTATCATTTATTTCTGTAATTCATTTATGATTAGTTTGTAATAATAATTTCCTTGTAAACAGATATTGGGATATTAGTAAAACTGGGAGGGATTGTTATATATATTTTGTTGGGAATGGGTAGATGACATGCCTATAGAGTTTAATCAGTTCCTACACTTAGAAACCATGCCTATGAGTTATTGTGATGTTTGTCTGATTATGTGCATTTAGATACCATGCCTATAGGTGCTAAAATCAATCCTGCATTTTAGATACCATGCCTATAAGTTTTAAATCAATTTTTGCACTTAGAATTCATGCTAATAGGATTTCAGCATATTTAGCACATAGAAACCATGCCTATAGGGTTTAAAATCAATCTTGCATTCTAGACATCATGCCTGTAAATTTAAAATCAGTCTTTGCATGCCAACACAGTTTAAATCAGTTTTCTGCATGCAAATAAGGTTTTAAAACTAATTGCTGCATTTAGATGTTATGCCTATAAGTTTTTAAAACCAATTTCTGCATTTAGCTACCATTGTCTATAAGTTTAAAATCAGTCTCTACACCTAGACAGCATGCCTATAGGATCTAATGAACCAAACTGCCTGCTTAAAATTGTTTACTGGTTTATTGTACTTCTGATTAATGACTAGGTACCATGTTCATAGGACATCACTGATACACGCCTAGGCAAGCCTGTAGGGCGACTAAAATCCTGCAAACTGTAAAACTGTGCTTTTGTTATTTGTGAATTGTCCAGATTCAGCAAGCCCTAAAATCAGTAGGCAAACTGATTAGGTCTCTATTGCTTCGCTTTAACACAATGTTGTATATATTCTATTTGTCATGCTCACTTAGATATCCTGCTCTAGGACCCTTTGAAATATCTGAAATCTTGTTGTTTGAGACGTGCTATTGTCTGCTTGTGTGAGGAGGTAAAAGTGAGCCTTTAATTGCCCCTTTATGTGAATGTCCTATTTGTTTTTGCTTGTCGCTTATATTTTCTCCTTTTAAACACCTTAGGAGAGTCTAGAACTGCCTTAATTAGAGGTCCTAAATACCTCCAGGGCCATAAGAAAGGGACGGGTAATGCACGCATAGAGTACGTTTAATTAGAATCGCTTATGTAACCACTAAGGGGAGGGTAATTGGGTAGTAAAGGATATGATGACCTGTGCGCTAATGCTATGTGTAGCACCCCAACTTGGGGACGATTACCAAACATTGTACAGAAGTGATCCTCTAGGCTAAAAAACCTAGGACCCCTCTTTACTCCTTGTTTTAAATATAATATCAATTTTTCTAATTTGCTTTATTTGTTTATAAGACTAATTCACATAATTTGAGTTCAGCCAGGACCCACCGTTGTGGACCGCGAGGGGTGCCTAAACCTTCCTCTCAAGGTTATATCGAGCCCTTACCCAATCTCTGGTAATGCAAACCGGTTTTATGAGTCGCTTGCTTTAGGTGACCTAACGCACCTTAAATCCATTAGGTGGCGGCTCTTCAAATTACATACCCAATTCCCAAAAAGAAATGAGTTGTTCCCTATGAATGTTGAAACCCGGACTCCGCGAGGAAGAAGGGGGCGCGACAGGGATCACTTTACCAAGGTTGATGATGCCGCTGATCTCAATGACGCATCCACCCTTTCGAAGAGGCCTAACGCCTTTTATCTCGAGTAAGTATTAATTCCCTTTGTTACAATTTTCTTTTCCTTCTTCTCCATTTATCCTAACTTGTATCTTTCTGTTTGTGTAGTCTTTCACCAAGTTTAGGGCCGACCTGAACCAATGTGAGGCCGAGCTCCAGAAGATCTTGGAGATGAGGAATGCTTTGAAGCTCCTTTGCGGTCAAAAGGAGGAGGAGCTCAGGGACCTTCGGGCAGACTTGGCCAAGGCTCGTAAGGATGAGGCCGAGCTAGAAAAGCAGGTAACTATCACTTTGAAAGAGTACGGTCTACTCGACCCAACTGTGAAGGCTAACACTTCAGTATCTCAGTTGCAGCAAAAGCTGGAAAGGATCGAGCTGCTCTGAGGGGAAGTCGATCAAATCAAAGCTGATTATGATCGATGGAAGGAGAACATGGACCGCCTTGCTGCGGAGAAAGAGACTGCTTTGGCCAAACTGTCATTGGCGAGGCCCTACTTCGGGGCGCTAAAAAGAAAAGTTTGGCCCAAGACAAAAGGATCGACGAGCTCGAGGTCAAGCTTGCCGAGGCCAAGGCAGAGGTCGGGGAGACAAAGATCTCGGCTGACAAATCCATAGCCATATACTTGGCCGATGCTGAGGCTACTTAAACGCAGCTAAGGGAGTCTTCCGATCGAGGGCGATGGAGCAATAATTTGGCCAAGTGACAATCCCGGAGGGAGACCCTCGAGGAAATTCATGCTCAAGGTTATGACCTCTCTGAAGAGATAGCTCAAGCTAAGGCGCTCGAAGCTGATGCTAGATTTCTTGTCTCCTCTGATGACGACGATGATGATGAAGGCAGCCAAGGTGGGTCTAACAACGACGAAGGGACCAAAGGAAAAGTTTCTCCCGAGGGAGAAACCAGCCCCGGGCATAGTTAGGATTTTTTCTTTTTCTTTTTATAAGACCTCTGTCGGTCTCTTGTACATATCTTTTTTCAAATATATAAAAGAAAGTTTCTTTTGAATGCCTTCCCGATCTTTATAAGCATGTTCTTTGCCTTGTAGAATTTTTAGCACACTCTTATGCTTTAAACGGTGTGTTCGAGACTTTGTCTCGGGTGGCTTCCTCGAAGTTACCATAGTCGAGTTCGAATAAGGTTCGAACTTTGAAGCATAGAACCTTAAGGGTTTGTGTCGGATAACGGTGAGTCCTCGAGCCATAATCAAGTTATTATTTATTTAGGCTCGGGAAAATCGAACCATTGGGTTCGGATGGAATGAGAACAAGATCTTGAACTCTAAGTGTATTGGCCCTTAGGCTTCTTTAGATCGGGCCGTTATCACCTCTAACAGATGGCTACTATTCCCCTCTTATGCCTTAAAATACTTGGCGAAAATTTCTTTATGCCTTAGCATGTATTTTTTACCCATTGGGTTTTTTGAGGGTTCGATGTCGATTGAAACCCTTCTGCTTTTTGTGCATTAGCACGTTTGTGTTAAGGTAATTTGATACCTCTTAAGGTTTTTCAAAGGCTGGTTTTATCGAAGCTCTTTTTATTATTTGCCAAGGGTAGCCTTTTTTAACCGGTTTTTTAAAGAATTCGAAGGCCTATTTTGATTGCGGGGTTCGTACGTCTCCGAGCCGCATGAATTTGGCTGTAGCCTTTATGTATGCCTCTTGGGCTTATTTCCCAATAACACTTCGAACTTGTTCGAGGTGTTAATCCCTGAGAAAGATGGCCTTGGCCTATAGATCGAGGGGCACCTCTTTGAGGTCTTACGAATTCGAGTTTAAATAACTCGAATATGTTGAATGTCGACGATAGTCTCCAAGCGTTCGAGGTATCTTTGTGCCTGGCCCTTGAGCCATTTCGCAAAATCATAAGTATGGAGCTCGTATAGTAGCAACTTTTCTTTGAGACACAAAGTGTTTGATATAAAAAGAGTGTTTCATTAAATAATTCATACATGCGTACATGTTTTGCCATCGGGGCTCGACTAATCTATGTGGACATGGTTCATTCGACAGTTTGGCCCACTACAAAGTTTCCCTATCGAGGCCCTTTGACATGAAGTATTTTTCTTGAAAATATAATATCCGAGGGTGATGCCCCCCAGTATTCAAGGTTGGATGTAAAGAAGCCTTGGATATTGTTGAAATTTCCTCAGGTAGCACATAATTGTTGCCTCGTTAAAAACCTCGCCGAAAAAACCCATTTGGATAAAAACCGATCTAAGGGAAAAAGAGTGCAACGCGTGCTTTAAAACCTAAGGTCTTCGTGTTGAAGAGTTTTCTCGACGTCTTCGATCGAACACCTGCAATAAGTTAGTACTAAATATAAATGGAAAAGGGATAAAGTCATGCCTCAGCAATAATATCGTTTGAGTAGTGATACATTACAATTGTTTGGCAATTGTTCACCCTCCATTGTGCCAAGTTTGTAAGATCCCTTTCCGATGATACCGAGGACCCGATATGGTCCTTCCCAATTTAGGCCTAGTTTCCCTTCGTTTGGGTCTCGAGTATTGAGGGTGACTTTCCTTAGAACTAAGTCCCCGATTTCGAAGTGGCGAAGGTTGGCTCTTCTATTATAATATCTCTCGATTCTTTTCTTCTGTGCAGCCATCCGAACAAGCGCAGCTTCTCGTTTTTCATCCAATAGTTCGAGGCTGGTATTCATAGCCTCGTGATTTGATTCCTCTGTTTCATGTCAAAATCTGATGCTAGGTTCCCCGACCTCGACTGGAATTAAGGCCTCGGAGCCATATACTAAGGAGAACGGGGTTGCCCCCATGCTGGACTTCGATGTCATTTGATACGCCCAAAGGACTTTGGGTAGAACTTCTCTCCTTTTCCCCTTAGCGTCATTCAACCTTTTCTTTAAGTTTTAAATGATAGTCTTGTTCGTCGATTCGGCCTGTCCATTTCTGCTTGGGTGATACAACGTCGATAAGAACCTTTTTATTTTGTGTTCTTCAAGGAACTCCGTTACCTTGTTGCCGATGAATTGCTTTCCGTTGTCGCATACGATTTTGGCAGGTACCCCGAATCGACACACGATGTGATCCCAGATGAAGTCTATAACTTCTTTTTCTCTAACTTTCTCGAAGTCCTGTGCCTCCACCCATTTAGAAAAGTAGTCAGTCTTAAACAAAATGAATTTAGCTTTACCTGGGGCCGTTGGAAGAGGGCCGACGATATCCATCCCCCTTTTCATGAATGGCCATAGGGATAGGACTGAATGAAATTGCTCTCCGGGCTGATGGATCATGGGTGCAAACCTTTGACATTTGTCACATTTTCGAACAAACTCCTCAGTGTATTTTTCCATGCTATCCCAGTAGTACCCTGCTCTAATGATTTTGTGAATCAAAGATTCGGCGCCGGAGTGGTTCCCACAAGTGCCTTTATGGACCTCTCGTAAAACATAATCGGTGTCCCCCGGCCCTAAACATACCGCCAATGGTCCATCGAATGTCCTTCTATATAATGTTCCATCTTCATCCAATGTGAATCGAGCAGCTTTGGTTCGAAGGGCCCTCGACTCTTTAGGGTCCGATGGGAGCTTTCCGTTCTTCAAATATTCGATATATTTATTCCTCCAATCCCAGATCAAGCTTGTAGAGTTTACTCGGCATGACCCTCCTCGATCACAGATCTCGATAGTTGGACGACAGTCCCCGGGCTGATCTCGTCTTCCTCGACCGATGATCCCAAATTTGCAAGTACATCGGCCTCATGTTTTGTTCTCGAGGTACATGGTCTAAAGTCCACTCCTTGAAGCGGTGCAAAGTTACCTGCAGATTGTCCAAATACCTTTGAAGTCTATCCTCTCGAACTTCAAAGCTTTTATTTACTTGGTTCACCACCATAAAGAGTCACACTTGGCTTCAATGACTTCTGCCCCAAGCTTTTAGCTAGCTCGAGACTTGCAATCATAGCCTCGTACTCGGCCGCATTGTTAGTCAACCTATAAGTTTTGATAGACTGCCTAATAGTGCTACATGTGGGCGACTTTAAAACGATGCCTATCCCGGACCCCTTCACATTGGAAGCACCATCTGTGAAAAGGGTCCATACCCCTGATGATGTGCCCGTTTTTAACAAGAGTTCCTTTTCAACTTTGGGTATGAGGGTTGGCGTGAAATGCCACGAAGTAAGCTAAAATTTGAGACTTGATGGCCGTGCGGGGTTGATATTCGATATCGTACCCGCTGAGCTCGACGACCCATTTAGCCAGTCAGCCCGATAGCTCGGGCTTGTGCAAAATATTACGAAGTGGGTAAGTGGTTAACACACATATGGGGTGACATTGAAAGTATGGTTTTAACTTTCTCGAAGCGCTTATCAGTGCAAGTGCCAATTTTTCTAAGTGTGGATATCTAGTTTCTGCCTCTCCTAAGGTTTGACTTACATAATAAACGGGAAATTGCGTACCTTGCTCTTCTCGAACTAGGACACCACTTACCGCGATTTCCGATACCGCCAAGTACAAGTAAAGTTTCTCATCTGCCTTTAGAGTGTGAAGCAGTGGTGGGATCGATAGGTATCACTTTAATTCCTCTAATGCTTGTTGGCACTCCGGGGTCCAGGTGAAATCGTTCTTCATTTTTAGTAAAGAGAAAAATATGTGGCTTCGATCCGATGACCTCGAGATAAATCGGCCTAAAGAAGCTATCCGTCCAGTTAGCCTCTGCACGGCCTTTACACTATCCACGACGGTCATGTCTTTGATGGCCTTGATTTTATCAGGATTGATCTCGATCCCCCGATTCGACACCATGAAGCCCAGGAATTTGCCCGAACCAACCCCGAAAGCACATTTCTCGGGGTTGAGTTTCATGTTATATTTCCTCAAAATCTCGAACGTTTCCTGCAAATGAGCCAAATGGTCATCTGCGCGCAGGGACGTAACTAGCATGTCATCAATATAAACTTCCATTGACTTACCTATTTGTTCTTCGAACATCTTATTTACTAGGCGTTGGTAAGTAGCTCCTGCATTTTTTAGCCCGAAGGGCATTACATTATAACAATATGTTTCATACTTGGTGATAAATGAGGTCTTTTTCTGGTCTTCCTGGTTCATCTGGATTTGATTGTACTCGGAATAGGCGTCGAGAAAGGTAAGGATCTCGTGGCCAGCCGTGGCATCGATCATGCGATCGATGTTAGGCAGTGGAAAAGAATCTTTAGGGCTTGCCTTGTTCAAATCCTTGTAATCTACAAATATTCTAAGTTTGTTATCATTTTTTGGGACTACGACTACATTGGCTAAACATACGGAGTATTTCACCTCCCGAATGGACTCTATTTTGAGAAGTATAGTTACCTCGTCCTTTATGAATGCGTGCTTTACTTCGGACTGGGGCCTTCTCGTTTGTTTCACCAGTTTAAACATGGGGTCAAGGCTTAGCCGATGTGTTGTTATCTCCGGTGGGATCCTTGTCATGTCTAAATGGGACCAAGCAAAACAATCCATGTTATTAATAAGAAATTGAATAAGCTTTTTCCTGAGTTCGGGGGTTAACCCCGTTCCCAGGTATACCTTTCACTCGGGAAGGTACTCGATTAATATAACTTGTTCCAGCTCTTCGACCGCTGATTTGGTGGCGTCGGAGTCTTCGGGAACAATGAAGGTTCGAGGGGTTAGAAAATCCTCCTCTTCTTCTTCTATCTCCTGCTTTCTCGATCCGGTCGAGACTGGTGGCTGTGATTGCTATTTGGTTTCCTGTTTACCTTTGATGCCCGACCTTTCCGTCGATACCGGTACTACCTCGTCAACTGCAAACATTTCCTTTGCAGCATGCTGCTCCCCATACATTGTTTTCACACCGTCCGATGTCGGTAATTTCATCATTTGGTGGAGAGTCAAAGGAACTGCCCTCATGTTGTGAATCCAGGGCCTTCGGAGTAGGGCATTGTATCTCATATCGCCGTCGATCATATGGAACTTGGTATCTTGAATGGTTCTAGCCACGTTCACCGGTAGAGTAATCTCCCCTTTAGTCATTTCAATGGCCATGTTGAAGTCGTATAAGACTCGAGCTGCGGGCACAATTTGATCTTGTAGGCCGAGTTGCTCCACGACCCTCGATAGGATGATATTCGCCAAGCTACCTGGATCCACTAAAACACGCTTAACTTGAACTTTATTTAATAAGATAGAAATTACCAGAGTGTCATTGTGTGGTTGAGAAATGCCTTCTGCTTCTTCCTCGTTGAATGATAAGGAGCCCTCGGGCACATAATCCCGGGTCCGCTTCTCCCTAGTAATTGATACCTTAGTGCGTTTGAATACGGGCCCTTGTGGAAATCGACCCCGCCGACGATCATATGAATGACATGTTGTGGTTCCTCCTGTTCATTTTTCCTGTCGGCGTCTGTCTCTGAAATGATTCTTGGCTCGATCGCTAAGGAACTCTCGAAGGTGGCCCTCATTGAATAGACGGGCTACCTCCTCCCTTAATTACCTGCAATCCTCGGTCTTGTGACCATGCGTGCGATATTTGCATATCAAATTTGGGTTTCTTTGGGAAGGATCGGTCTGTATGGGCCTGGGCCATCTAGTATCTTTGATCCTTCCAATTGCCGATACAATGCCTGATGCATCGACGCTAAAGTTATATTATGATAACCGAGGTGCCTCTACGGGATCGGCATGCTTATCAAAACCACTTTTGCTCATAAGTCCTCGAGAATTTTGTCCTCGATCGTTTCTTCGATCATTCCGGGAGGGATTGCGCCCCAAGCCATTGTTCCTTCGATCTGCGGTGTATGGTTGATATTGTTCCCTGTTCGACCTTGGTTCCCTGTCGATGTCCCTCGGGGTTTTAACTGCCAACCTGTTTGGATGTATTGAACCGGAAGGGGTTCCTAATTGGTCGTACTCGACTCTGATCTTCGATTGATATCGATTGTGCACATCTGCCCAAGTTACAACTGGATACTCAACCAAATTTTGTTTCAACTGTCGTGACGCTATCGAACTCCGCTCGTTCAACCCCTGGGTGAAAGCTTGAACGGCCCAATCATCTGTGACCGGTGGCAACTCCATGCGTTCCATTTAAAATCGGGATACGAACTCCCTCAGCATTTTGTTATCCCTTTGTCTTATCTTGAAAACGTCCGATTTTCTTGTTGCGACCTTTATGGCCCCGGCATGTGCCTTCACAAAAGAATCTGCTAACATTGCAAATGAGTCGATGGAATTCGGTGGCAAGTTGTGATACCAAATCATTGCCCCCTTTGATAGAGTTTCCCCAAAAATTTTCAACAAAACGGACTCGATCTCATCGTCCTCTAAGTCATTTCCCTTTATTCCGCATGTGTACGAAGTGATATGTTCATTAGGATCGGTGATCCCGTTGTATTTAGGTATATCCGGCATACGGAACTTCTTAGGAATGGGCTTCGGAGCCGCACTCTGAGGAAAAGGCTTCGGCACGAACTGCTTTGAATCCAAACCCTTTAAGATCAGGAGGCCCCCGGTATCTGATCAACTCGGGAGTTATATGTTTCCACTTTTTTATCATTATCTTTGAGTTTCTCCTCTCCTGACTCAATTCTTTTGGTGAGCCTTCTCGGTTGTTTCACCGGTTTAAACCTGGGGTCAAGGCTTAGCCGATGTGTTGTTATCTCCGGTGGGATCCTTGTCATGTCTAAATGGGACCAAGCAAAACAATCCATGTTATTAATAAGAAATTGAATAAGCTTTTTTCTGAGTTCGGGGGTTAACCCTGTTCCCAGGTATACCTTTCACTCGGGAAGGTACTCGATTAATATAACTTGTTCCAGCTCTTCGACCGCTGATTTGGTGGCGTCGGAGTCTTCGGGAACAATGAAGGTTCGAGGGGTTAGAAAATCCTCCTCTTCTTCTTCTATCTCCTGCTTTCCCGATCCGGTCGAGACTGGTGGCTGTGATTGCTATTTGGTTTCCTGTTTACCTTTGATGCCCGACCTTTCCGTCGATACCGGTACTACCTCGTCAACTGCAAACATTTCCTTTGCAGCATGCTGCTCCCCATACACTGTTTTCACACCGTTCGATGTCGGTAATTTCATCATTTGGTGGAGAGTCAAAGGAACTGCCCTCATGTTGTGAATCCAGGGCCTTCGGAGTAGGGCATTGTATCTCATGTCGCCGTCGATCATATGGAACTTGGTATCTTGAATGGTTCTAGCCACGTTCACCGGTAGAGTAATCTCCCCTTTAGTCATTTCAATGGCCATGTTGAAGTCGTATAAGACTCGAGCTGCGGGCACAATTTGATCTTGTAGGCCGAGTTGCTCCACGACCCTCGATAGGATGATATTCGCCAAGCTACCTGGATCCACTAAAACACGCTTAACTTGAACTTTATTTAATAAGATAGAAATTACCAGAGTGTCATTGTGTGGTTGAGAAATGCCTTCTGCTTCTTCCTCGTTGAATGATAAGGAGCCCTCGGGCACATAATCCCGGGTCCGCTTCTCCCTAGTAATTGATACCTTAGTGCGTTTGAATACGGGCCCTTGTGGAAATCGACCCCGCCGACGATCATATGAATGACATGTTGTGGTTCCTCCTGTTCATTTTTCCTGTCGGCGTATGTCTCTGAAATGATTCTTGGCTCGATCGCTAAGGAACTCTCGAAGGTGGCCCTCATTGAATAGACGGGCTACCTCCTCCCTTAATTACCTGCAATCCTCGGTCTTGTGACCATGCGTGCGATATTTGCATATCAAATTTGGGTTTCTTTGGGAAGGATCGGTCTGTATGGGCCTGGGCCATCTAGTATCTTTGATCCTTCCAATTGCCGATACAATGCCTGATGCATCGACGCTAAAGTTATATTATGATAACCGAGGTGCCTCTACGGGATCGGCATGCTTATCAAAACCACTTTTGCTCATAAGTCCTCGAGAATTTTGTCCTCGATCGTTTCTTCGATCATTCCGGGAGGGATTGCGCCCCAAGCCATTGTTCCTTCGATCTGCGGTGTATGGTTGATATTGTTCCCTGTTCGACCTTGGTTCCCTGTCGATGTCCCTCGGGGTTTTAACTGCCAACCTGTTTGGATGTATTGAACCGGAAGGGGTTCCTAATTGGTCGTACTCGACTCTGATCTTCGATTGATATCGATTGTGCACATCTGCCCAAGTTACAACTGGATACTCAACCAAATTTTGTTTCAACTGTCGTGACGCTATCGAACTCCGCTCGTTCAACCCCTGGGTGAAAGCTTGAACGGCCCAATCATCTGTGACCGGTGGCAACTCCATGCGTTCCATTTAAAATCGGGATACGAACTCCCTCAGCATTTTGTTATCCCTTTGTCTTATCTTGAAAACGTCCGATTTTCTTGTTGCGACCTTTATGGCCCCGGCGTGTGCCTTCACAAAAGAATCTGCTAACATTGCAAATGAGTCGATGGAATTCGGTGGCAAGTTGTGATACCAAATCATTGCCCCCTTTGATAGAGTTTCCCCAAAAATTTTCAACAAAACGGACTCGATCTCATCGTCTTCTAAGTCATTTCCCTTTATTCCGCGTGTGTACGAAGTGATATGTTCATTAGGATCGGTGGTCCCGTTGTATTTAGGTATATCCGGCATACGGAACTTCTTAGGAATGGGCTTCGGAGCCGCACTCTGAGGAAAAGGCTTCTACACGAACTGTTTTGAATCCAAACCCTTTAAGATCAGGAGGCCCCCGGTATCTGATCAACTCGGGAGTTATATGTTTTCACTTTTTTATCATTATCTTTGAGTTTCTCCTCTCCCGACTCAATTCTTTTGGTGAGCTCCTCGAGCATTTTCATAACTGTAGGATCGGTCCATAATCCATTACCATTCGACCTTTCCGACACTGGCTCGGTACGGGGAGTGATTTCCGGCTCGACCACACTCGGAGTTCTATGTTGACTTTGAAGTTGAGCAATAACGGCCTGCTGAGCCTGTAGCATCTTGAATATTACCTGGAGACTAACTCCCCCGTCTCCTACGCCCTATGTTCCTTGGCCACCAGATCGGCCTTCCCTGCGCACACTCCCTTCAGGGTCCGCGCCTAAATTCATATTCAAAGCAATGTGCAAACTGATATCGACTGGATCGACGATCGATACTCCCCCGAGATTTGCTGGTGGCACCCCGGCTCCTGGAGCAATTACGTTGTCATTTTCCCCATGAAATCCAAGACCATCATCACCATGTACGGGTGCGTTTTGTGAGTTTGACATGCTTTAACCTGAGAGCAAAAATTCTCGACAAGAACAAGTGTGAAAATAACGCGTGTTATCAGAATCAGCATTGGAACAATCACTATTATCCTTAGCCCCTGCCAAACTGTTTACCCTAAAGTTTGAGTAACAATTAAACTTGTATTGTGGTTTTAAGGATATGTGATTTAATTCAACGCCAATTGATAAACAAGGGATTAAATAGACAAATTAAAGAGTGAAGTAGATCAAACCAGTATGTAGGCTAAGTCTCGACCTCGACCTGTGACGGTCTCGAGGTATGATTATGGGAATAAATGATAAAATAACTCTGAAGAACAGTAGGTAAAATAGCAAGAGAATAATGTACGTATATTTTCTTATCAGTGAACCGTGTTGTACAAATGAATGGGATCCCCCTTTATATAGTAGGGGAATATTAAATAAGGTACATTTCTAATAACAATAGGAAATCATATTTGACAGTTGTCTAACCGCCGAAGACCAATCCATTCCGAAATTTACGTCGTGATCCTCGGGCCGTTGCGGGCATCACGCTCCTTTCGTTACTGAATCATAACGGTATTGTCTCGAAGCATGCCTTCTTCCGACCTCGGCAAATGATATCAACCTCGTCATCGAAAAGGAGCTTCGACCCCGAGCTCGGCGTCTTGGCCTTCCGACGTGGTATCACTTTCTCCGTCGAAGAACAAAATCGGGTAGCCCCGATTTCCATCGTATTCAAAAACATGTGTTTTGATAAGTTAAGGTATTCAAATAAAAAAGTTAAAAAAGATTGTTTACCGGGATGAGAAATTGATGCAAGTTGTAGTGGCTATGAGTTCATTTTGCCTAAACTAAAAATAAAACATAATTAAAGTCCAGCCGCCATAAAACTAAAGTGAATGACTCGCAGCTGAAACAAATCAGCGAAGGTGGAGTACGACCCGAGGTAGTGGTAACGCCTGCAAACGAAGAGAGATGTTTGGAATCGTTAGCAATTGCGCAAAGGAGCGTCTCTTTTCCATCAGATTTCAGCTCTTTTACTCCACAGCTGCAGCAACTTTCCATGCTAATACATTGGTGGAATTTCTGGTGAACTCACTTGGCTTCTCCAACAAAGAAGCCATTTCTACAAGCTCCAAGGTAACTCGTTCGACACTCCGAAATTATGAGCCACATTTGTTGCTTGATCTCTTTGACAAAATGGGTATGAACAAAGCCCAGATCAAAACCCTTGTCTCTTCTTCCCCTGAATTGTTGTTTAGTCATATTGATAAAAACCTTAAACCCAAAATTAAGGTTTTACAAGAACTTGGCTTATCTGGGTCTGACCTTGTTACATTTATCAATAAAAGCGATTTCTTGACAAGAGGTTTACATACTACGATTAAACCCAATCTTGATTATCTTCGGGAGTATTTGGGCAGTTATGATGCAGTAGCTAGGGTTGTTAAGAAAGAGCCTAGGCTGCTTTCCAATAATCTCCCTAAAGTAATACCACCCAATATATTATTGTTGCAAAATCTTGGGTTTTCACAGATGGATATTGAGACGGTTTTTTATCGGCGTCCTAGGTATCTGCTTAATAACCCTGAGTGGCTTGAGAGGGTAGTAAATCGAGCAGAAAAGAATTTTCGCATACCTCGGGAGTCACGGATGTTTCTTCATGCCATTGAAGCACTCGTGTCACTTGATGAATCGAAATTAGAAAGGAAATTAGATATTTTCCGGAGTTTTGGATGGTCTGATTCTGATATATGCGCAATGGTACGAAAGCTTCCTTACTGTTTGACTTCATCAGAGGCTAAGATAAGAAGTACATTAAAGTTTTTCATGAACGAACTCGGGTATGAACCTAGTTATCTGGCTTTTCGTCCGACACTCTTAAAGTTGAGCTTGGAGAAGAGGGTAATGCCACGGAATGAAATCTTGAAATTTCTCAAAGAAAACCAGCTGGTAAAAGGGAAGCTAAATCTTTACACTGTTGTCATGTGTCCTGAATCCAAGTTTCTGGAGAAATATGTGCTGCCTTTCAGGGAGAAGATGCCCGAGGTGTATGATTTATACATGAAAACTAGAAGCTAAAGAGAAGTCTTTGCATCAGAGACTGTTGCTGCTGATAGTCGGTTATCTCTTAGGTTTATTCAGTTCTCTGATAAAATTGTACTTTCTCTTTAATGTTCTTGTCAAGCATAGTACTCCTTGTTTACTTTTCATCGCTGATGATACATAATTGAACAATTTCTTTTCAAAAAATTATGGAACGATGGGAACTAAAAATTGGGAGCAGTTTCATTTTCGATTCAACTGATGCTTCTTGTTCGATGAAAAAGGAAAGCAGTGTAGAAATCAGACTTGATGTCTATGGCATTGATATTTGAATGCTTATCTCAATCAGGACGGTATTTGTTCTCGTTGTAAGTGAAGTTTCTTACCTATATCTTTGTGATAGGACAGCTTTGCTCCTCGACCTAATTCTAACTTGACGATTTTCCTTTCTTTCCTTGTGTAGGCAAGTAGTTCTATTATCTTCAGTATATGATTGGAAAAGCACCTTCTTTCAAGCTTGGTCATATGTGGGCATGATGCTCTACATGCAGCATGTACTTATTGTTGACAATTCCGACAGGAGTTATAGGCCATTGTGTGTTGACAAGAAAAAACGGTGTTATCTAAGATATCTCATACAAGCAAATTTAGGATGACTTCTGTGAAAGTTGCTTCAGAAAACTAATTTTACTTTTGCTGTGAGCTTTATTTCGTTTCTTTTGCTGTAGTCATGTATATGGAATTCGGCATTGGTTGACTCTTTACTTGTCCTGGAAGGATGGAGTGGTTCATGGGTGTATAAGATAAAGTGAACCTAAGGTTTCCTCAGATAATGTGGCAGGTTTGGTGATCTTGGGAGATAGAACACTGCAAATTCAGAGCCAGAGAGCAACTTGAGTCAACTTTTGCAAACGCTTTGGCATCGGATGATTGTTTTGATGGGTAATCTTGACAAGAATGTTGACAAGAATATATCTGATGGTAGAGCTGTTATGAACTTATATCACTCATTCTTTAATTTAACATAACAACTCTAGAGTTTCTTCAGATTGAGCTTTCCCTTGTAAGATATGTGTAGATGGGAAACTACCAAGCTACATTGGCTTTGGTAGAAGTCTTTATTTATGATTCTTGAGTAGGACTTAGTTTTTGTAAACAATATTATTGGAATAACCAGCTGAATTCTTAAATTTGCATGAAAATAGGCCGGCTTTTATATTTGAGGTTTCATGTTTGAGTTGGCTGGTTTAGATTTTCTCTTTCATTTCTTCTGTTGCATGTACTTGAAGTTTTTTTGTGTTTTAAAGGGGGTAAAAGAATGAAGATAAAAGATCACATGATATCCACATGCGCCAATAAGTATTTTTCAGAATTGCTGCATACTTTTGCTTCCTCTTCTATACAAGCTGCTAGAAGCATTTCATATAAAACTTGTCTTATTATTGTTACGACTATTCAGTTCTCTTCATATTTAAGATTTCCTGCAGACCAACCATGCTTGGTATATAAAGTGGATGATTATGATAACAAAGTTTGCTTATGTAGCGATAGGAAAGGAGAAACTCTTGGTAGGTAGTGCTTCCCCTTTAAATGGGCCCTAAGTAGCGTGAGTTCAAGAAATTACACCTAATGATGTTGAAAATAGTCACTCTTGACTTTTTGACCCGCTGGTTGCCCCATGGACAAACCTTTAAGGTCCAAAGTCAAATGTGTTGTCTATGGGGCAAGCAAGAGGCAACAGTTGTTAAACTTGAAGCCTATGGGGCAAACGGGTAAAAAAAATCAATAGTGGCACCAAAGTGTCGTATTTCTGTCATTCATCCGCGCGAATTTGGATTAGTCGGGCCAATGAATTATGGAGACCAAATGGTTATACGAATAAAAAAATGCTTATCCCGAACACATACTCCATATGGAAATCTGTGATGAGCGCAACCAATGCTCTGTTAATTGTTAAGGGAATCTGTGATGAACAAATTGGTCATGTTTCCACTAGTTCATGACGCATTATATGCTTGTCAAGACTAGTGTTTTATCTTTTCATTGGTAAATTCAAAGAACATAAAAACCTCAATTTAAACAATTTCAAATGACCTTTCCATAATGAGCGTAAACATAACGCCGTGTAAAATACAAATATGTCATAAATCCAAGAGCACTTAGTCCACAAAGTAGCCAATAAAAGTAATCTAGATGTCCTTTGTTCAAGTTGTCTGAAATCCAACCATCTCTGCCTTTACCACCTGTTGTTTTCTCAATGACAAAGATGAGGAAGCTACTTAGAAAGCTCACTATACCAAAAATACTAAGGTAAAGAGAGAGACCTATGCTTCTGAATTCTCTAGGCACTTGATCATAGAAGAATTCTTGCAGACCAACCATAGTGAATGCATCAGAAATTCCAATTAAAAGATATTGCGGAACTAACCACCAGATAGTCATTGGAACTGTTGCATTTGGTACATCAGCGGATCCATATTCTCGTGCAATTTCGAGGCGCTTCTTCTCTACCAGTGCTGCAATTGCCATAGTAAGAACAGACAAAAAGATCCCAGTTCCGACTCTTTGGAGTTTTGTAATACCAGATGGAGTTCCAGTAATCGTTCTCGCAATAGGTACTAGGATCTGCTCGTAAATTGGAATGAAAATGACAATAGAAACGTTGATAAAGGACTGAAGGGCAGCAGATGGTATCTTGAATGATGGTGTTATTGATCTGTCCATTGTGACTGCTTGCTTTGTAAATAAGGTGAATGCTTGAGCAAATACGATCGCATATATCAAACACGACCCCCATATAGGAACCAGCCTGAGAAGTCCCTTTGCTTCTTCAACATCATTGATTTTAGAAATCTGGCCATCTTCAGCCGAATGATCATCAGGTGCAAGCAAAGCTTTGTTCAGAAACCTGTAAACAGACCTAACTTTCTATGAACTATAATTCTGTTTCCCAAGTCTCATTTTTATGGCAGAAGATAGTCTAGTATTATTCTGGTTAAGATAGAAAGAACAATATTTCCATCACACCATTTGCTTTTCTGGATAAAACTAACCACTTATCTGACTATTCAATAAGGCATATCAATAAAATTTTATAACTGACAACGGTTACCTGTTTTCCTGGGAATCTTGATGACACTGCACTCTTGTTTCTTCTACTGATGTCAGTACAGATGTCGCAAGCCAATTTCTCACTGCTTTGTTGAAAACCATGCCAATTCTCACAAATGGGCTTATTTAATCACATCTGCTGCTAAACCGATAAGTTAATGTACCAAGCCAAAAAATGACAAGTGCAAGGCACATGACAACGCAAGGAATGCCAAACCCAAGACCCCAATTAAAGTTGTCCTGAATGTAGTTCAGAACCGAGATGGTCACCATATTACCTCCACACATGCCAAAGTACCACCAGTTGAAAAATGAGCTTCTGGCTTTGCATTCTATGGGATCTAGTGGATCAAATTGGTCAGCTCCAAAAGCCTGAACACAAGGCTTGTGTCCTACCTGAGCTATTGCGACCAGATACAAAGAGAAAAAGAATAATACAACTTGGAGTCGAGGAGGAGAACATGCATCAGCATTATCAGTAGTTTGGCAGTTAGAAGAACTGAAGAAGGGGAAGACAGCCGAAAGCGTCAATAGTCCAAGTCCCTGTTATCATGCGAATCACAAGCACAAGTAGAAGTGATTGCCATTTCTAGATGGAATATTAGTCTGACTGAATTCAAAGACATTCTAATAGGCCATCCATACAAACGCTCAACCTTATCCAACATAATATATATGAAAAAGTATTACTAAAATCCTTAAATATTTTTTGATAACCAAGAAACCCCGGAGGGCTAGTGGCGCACCATTCGAAGCTCGTGGATAATGGGCTCGGTCATCTATCCCTCTCTACATAAATATCAAGCTTTTGTCTGTGCCACGGTTCAAACCCATGACGTGCCCCCAACCTACACATCACGTGTTGCACTTTTACCTCTAGACCAATGCCCTTGAGACAACTATAACTCCTATACATTTGAAGGGTAAAATTTCAACTTTAGAAAAGCTTGAGGAAGCCGCTGGTGGGTCCTAAATCCGCCTATGCTAAAGGGGGTAGTATTGCTCCTAAACTAGCTTTTCTTCCACAAAATAGTTCAAAATCTTATGACATGTTAAATCGAGGTTTAGAAATTTAAATCATAGAAAAATATAGACAGAAAAAAATCCAAAAGATGGGCTATATGAATGGGGCATATTCCAAATAACAGTAAGGTTCAGGTTCATAATTCTGTAAGGCACAATCTATTGTAGTTCTATTAGGTACAAGCTGGAAACTCAAAGAACATTCAAATAGGCAATGAGAATTCTTGATCTTAGGCAGTTTTGTACAATCCATGTCCGATCTACAAAATTCTCATATCGTGAACTCACATCATGCTTTTCAACACCATTTCAAATTCAAAAGACCAAAACTTTGTACAGAATAGGATAAAGGTTATTAGAGCATTGAGCATTGAATCCATAGCAATCAATTGAAGGACCACAGAGAACAATATCCCTCAATGATATTACCTTCTTTAGTAAACCCGAGTACCTATACAAGTATATTGATTTGAGGTCTTGTGGATCATTTCTCAGTGCCTAAGGCCAAGAACTTTGAAAAATAAGAGATTAACACTTACCAGAATGTAAAACAGAGAAGCAAACACAATTGTGCGATAACGACCGAGGAAGGAGTCAGCCACCAAAGCACCCAAAAGGGGAGTGAGCGATGCTGCTCCGGACCACGCATTCACATTCTCGGCAGCTGCCGCAGTGGACTGGCCCAGTGGCCCAGTCAGGTAATTAATTAGATTAGAATTTATTCCATAATATGCAAACCTCTCCGCTATTTCCACGCCTGCCATACACCAATAGTCGTAATAGTGTAATTAGCACTCTCTCTAAAATGAAAGATGGAGTTCATATTTTGAAGATCAAAACCAACATATGTTTCAGACTTGTCTACATATTGCGACGTGCACTAAGTTTTAATTCATTTTTTTCAGATTAATTAGTGCTAAATTCAAATTAGAGACAGCAGAAATCTAGAACAACACTCTAGATTATAGGATTTTCATAGTATAGAGGGTGTGTAAGTATTTTAATTCTAGGGTATCCAAAGCTGAGTTATATTATAGAGGTGTTTAGTGTAATTAAATCTAAGAAAAAACACCAAATCAATTCACTTGCTGCTGTCAATATCAAACAGCCAATCTGAGAAACTCTTCCAGTTAGTCTATATCCAGATTTAGCACATGGTTTCAGCTAACTAGGACAAATTGCTGACTTCACTAACACAGTGAATTCCACTTTTTTTCTTTTTATAAGAAGAATTGAACTAATAATTTTTAAAAATCTAATCAGAAATATTTGTAGCGAAAGAAGTAGTTTACAAAATATTAGTAACTATGTAATGTCAGAAATGAATAACGGAATACTAAAAAACGGAAAAGCATATCAAGTAATGTGATCTACATATTATGAGAGAAGCGGATCGCCATCAACCGGAATTTGATCGGTGGACCGGACGGCCGTAGTAGTCAACGAAATCTGGAACGACGTCGTTAGAAAGAGTTGGAGTTTCAGTCTCCGGCAATAGCATAGCTGCTTCTTCTTCTTCTTCTCCTACAATTGGTGGTGATGAGGAAATATCCATTTTCAGTAGCAGAAGAAGCTACACTGCTTGAACTGCACGCATACAATTGAATGTAGTTGACAAAGCTATATTGAGGGCGTTTGCTAAATATATACGTATATGTTGTCACTTGTTAGTGGCGTCACTCGCACGTTGCAGCAGAGAAATTTTAGTTTTAAAACACACACAACTGTGTGAGGACACTTTCTACGTTTGGCAAGTGGGGATGAAGACAGAGAGATGGAGCCACAATTTAAAGTTTATTAGTTTTTAACTTGCTATTGAACTCATAAGTAGTCTTAGTTATTGAGTTTGTAATTAAATTTTTTTGTATTTAATAAAAAAAATAATATAAATATAGGGACTAAGCAAAAGTTATTGGATTCGTTCGAATAATCTAGCTCTGCCTCTTAGCATACTGTTAGTAATCTATATTCAAAAAATAAATTTCGCAACCTGTAAACAAAACAGAAATGTAGAAGAAACAGAAATAAATCTGAACTCACTAAATTGACAATGTGTCCTTAAGGAACTTAATCTCCTCCTAGTACGCGAGGTTAACAATTATTTTCTACCACGATAGAATGGATTAACCTCACTAGTGTAATGGTACTTCTGTTTATCCCAAAATTGGATAACAATTAAATTTGTACGCGGTTTTAAGGATACATGGTTTGATTCAACACAAATAAGTAAGAATATTAGATAAATGAATTAAAGATGAAATAAGCGATCAAACCAATTGTAAAGTTATGGGTCAGGCTTGGACTTAGAGTGAACAGTGACTTCGTCCTCAATCGGACCCTCGGCTCGAGCCTGGTTTTGACCGAAGAACATGACAAGTGAATAAGAACTTTAATAGTAGCTAAAAGGCAGAAAAATAAACTTGTATTGCTTTGATTTGCGTGTTACAATGTGTCTTACAAAAGAAAAACTTCCCCTTTAGATAGTAGGGGAGTTTCATCCCTAGTATAAGTCTAAAAAAGGTAAAAAAATTTATTTCTCGTTAATTATTGATCCGTAACCGAGATCGAGCGAGATCCGCGCCGTGATATCCGGTTGGGTAAGAATATCACGTCCCTCTATCCGTCGTGTGTAACTGTTTACCGTGTTTCCCGAGGTCTTAGAACTCATTCTTGGCCCGGGGCATGGCGCTCTATCATACCCGATGACGAGCACATCGTTCGCTTTTCCTAGATCTCGATACGAAAGGTTTCTAACCTCGATTACAATCTCGTGCATTCGTGCCCTTCTCCCGCTTTCTCATCGAGGAATCGGGGTAGACATTACCCCCGATTTTACCCGTACACAGATAGCCCTCTCGTTTTCTGGAGAGTAGGTTTACCGATACGACGGGAAGCGATAGATGAACCCTGGTTCTTTCCTTCGTATGATACAATCGAAATGATGGGTAAATCGAAACGTCCCATCAGTCGCAGCGTTCTGACTTCGGAGACGTGTCAGTCACCGGTTGACTGTCCTCGAATGCGAAATGTCGCGCATTGATTGTTCTTCCTCTATAAAAGCTTCGACCCTTTTTCACTTCTTCCACTTTCCGATTCTAGAATTTACCCTCGAACTCTCTAATTCTTTTAACTCCTCCAAATCTTCATATTGCTCCTTGAAGCTTCATATCTTCATCTTCAATCTTCATATATCTTCTTTGGATCTTCAACCCAGACCTTCATACCTTCGTACCATCTTCAAACCTTCATATTTTTTTCAAACCTTCATATTTTTCTTCAAACCTTCATACTTTCCAGATTACGATGGCAAAAGCCTCCAAGTCAGTACCTCAGCAGACTGCTCCTTCATCTTCCCACATGGCCACCAATGGCGAGGTGACCGTTCTCAAGGTGGCTCAGGAGCCCCCCATGAAGAGCTTCGTACCTGGATGCTACTCCATCGGGAACGACTTCACTGTCGAGAAGGCCTCTAGTCAACAGGACTAAGGCGACGAAACATGGAGATATATATGCTCCGTTATGGAGGAAACACTACCCATAGTCCGAGCGGACTGTAAATGGGAGGGTAAGGAGGCGGTCGTTCCCGGGTCCAATGACGACATCACTACTCACGTGGAGGGTATTAAAGTACTTACACTTACCCCTTTACGCTTGCTCCAGTGAACCTCATAGTCCTTGCCTTCTACAAAAGGTATGAGGTGTGCCTCGGGCAAATCCACCCATCCTTCTGGAGGATCGTAATCCTCTTACGACACTTCGTGAATAACACTGAAGCCCCTCGGTTCACCCTCGACCATCTACTCCGCTTATATAATCCCCGAATATTCCGAGGAGGTTTGATCAAGCTCGTTCGCCGAGCAAGCAAGGCTCCTTTCTTGAGCATCCACGAGGACCGAGATGGAGGCTGGCAGGGGAGGTTCGTTCGGGTGAAAACCGAAGACCTGATCCCTTCCGAGTTTCTGCCGTTCCCTGAGAAGTGGAACACATCCCGTAAGTATTCTCTTTCTTGAGTATTCATTTCCTTTTATTATTTCTCTCATTCCCTATGTTTTTTGCCGTGCAACTGTTGCCCAAGTTCCCAATGCAATTCCCCGCTTCAAGGAGTGGATCGAGGGAAACTGCAAATAGATGTCGTAATCCGAGTGCGCATGGCGCAAGCTCTCGAAAGGAAAATGGGAGGCCCGATCCCATGTTGAGGTTCTTTCCTGAATAATTACCTCCACACTTTTAGCTTACACAGTGCTAACCTTTCTCCTTTCTTACATGTTTGCCTAAGACCACCAAACTCAGGTTGTTGGATGAGGACGAGGATCCGTCCTCGCTTGCCAGACCCTCCGTTTCAGGGCAGCCCGAGGCTGCCCTAAAGGAGGAGAAGAAGAAGAAGAAAAGAAAGCCCTCGGGTTCCCCGGATTCCGAGGTGAAGAAGAAGAAGGTGACCATCCAGGTCCGGAAGCCCAAAAAAGCACCAAGTCCAGGGTACCGGACCCCGTCCATCTACCGGCTCAGGGACGAGCCCGAGGACAACGACCTTTTTATTGCTTACGGTTCAACCCTTAACAAGGGGGAGCAAGAGACGACCGGGAAAGAGGCCATGAGGTCGATCCCCCTCTAACTCGGGAACCAGAGGGAGAGACGGAGGCTGCGGCCCCTGGGAAGCTGCTCCTTTCATGAAGGAGGCAGCCGGTGTCATTGACATCGTGGAGACACCCTCCTATACCGAGTCCGTGCTCGAAGAGGCCCAAGCGGGCAAATATAATTCAAGCGAGATGGCGCAGGGCCCAGACGACGCCCTCATCACATTCTTCGACGGCATGGATATGGCCACACTGGAGGATTTTTCTATGCTTGGTCACCTAGAGGTCCCGAAGAAGGATATGCCATTGGGAGCGGGCGGGCCGAGTTCGAGCCCAAAAATAGTGAAGCAATTTCCTGCTCTGAGCGTGGACCCCGAGCGCAAGAGAACGGTCGTTCTTACAATCTCGGAGGATGCACGGGTCCTGTCTGCTCCTGTGGGCGTAGCCAACTACCTTCGATGCTTGGTGACCGAGGAGGACCAGCAAAGATGAACGAAGTGGGTACGTCGAGCCTCTTCAACGAGGCACAACAGGCACTAAACCCGGTAAGGCGTCAGCCCTTTGTACCCGTTTGTGAATCTCACATTAATTTTTGATGTGCTCTACTAACTTCATTGTTTTTCAAGCTTTAGTGCTTCATCATGAAAGCTTCCTCCAGTACCACTTGGAGATTATCCAGCTCGAGTTCGAGCTCAAAGATCAGGTCTGGAAGAAGGACATGTACATGGCTCTTAGTGGGTACAGGACGAGGACCTCACTATTCTCCAGGACAAGCTGGAAAATGCCCAGAAGGAGGCCTCGACCCGAAGAGGGAACACGCCGACCTGGTTGAGAAGGTAAAGATCTTTGAGGCTAAAAATGAGCAGCTAGTAGTGGTGACTAACAACACAACTCCGCAGGTCCAACAGAAGATAGACCTGATCGACCAGCTTCGGGCTGAGATGGATTAGGTCAAGGTCACGACCGAAGTGTGGAAGGGCAGGATGGACCTGCTGGCTTTGGAGAAGGAAACTACAAAAGCGGAGCTGGCATCGGTTGAGAATTAACTCCCAGTGGCTAAGGACAAAGCCGCTAAGTGGTCTCGGCTAAATGATGATCTTCGGGCACAACTGAGCTCGGCCGTCACGGAACGGGATGCCCTACGACAAAAATATGCCGCACTGAGGTCCAAATTGGATGCAACCTCTTCTGATGCCAAGGAAATGTTGTCCATGTATAAGGCCGATGTGGAGGTAGCCGAGACCCGCTTAAAGATGAAGACTGAGTACATAAAGCGGCTATCCCGGATAGAGACCCTCGAAAAGATCCATGCCAGAGGTTTTGACTTATCGACCAAGATTGAGGAAGCTAGGAGACTCGGGGTCGAGGCAAAGGAGCTTTGCGAGCCTGAGGGTCCCGAAGGCTCCGAGGGTTCCGAAGGTTCCGAGGGCTCCGACGGTTCTGGCGACGAGTCGAGCCCTGGCGAAGACCAGGTGTAGATGCCTTAGCTCTTTTTCAGTTTTTCCTTATGTATTTTTTGTTTATTTTGAGGTCGTTCTATCGTGCCTTTGTAAATATATTTTGAAATATATAAAATTTTCCTTTTTTGGCAATATCGTATCTTTACTTTTCCAGCATCTACTCGTAATTTTCTACTTGCGTATTGTTTTAATGTCTTAGCATAAAATCAGATGTAGTTTTAGAGCATCGGTTTTTCTGAGGTCCGAACGGAGCCCGAGTTCGATGCAACTTCGGGTTACTTGTGGCTTCGAATACTCGGTAAAGTCAAAGGTCTTTAAGATGCTTAAGTGTTTTTAGATGATGTTTTTGTCGAGGATAACCTCTTAGTAGGTTTCGATTTCTCGTAAGGGCCTTACTTTCTGGTTACGTACTTCAGACGTCTCCGAACCATTTTTAGGGTGGCCGTAGCCTTTCATATTCGGGCACCGCCTAGTGGGTTTGGTGCCTCCAGGATTCGTTAGTCCGTGGGCTTGATAGTCCCCGAGCAAGAGTAGCCCATGGGCTTTTAGGATCCAGGATCGAAGAAGCAAAATCCGCAGTAACAAAGTTTAAGGGAAGTAGAAATTTCTTTCTTTGCTTAATATGCAAGGTGCATGATCGAAGGCACATAAAACTTGTGTCGATGCTAGAGTGGACTATGTGGGCACATTTCATACGACCGTTTGACCCTTACAATGAATCCTAACCACCAAGCCTTAGCTTTTAGCACATAAAATTTTATTTTCCCTTGCTAAAGATCTTAATTCCAGGGTAATGGCCCCCAGTATTTGAGGCCGAACTCGTGGGGGCTCAGATACTGTTGATCTGATGCAAACGGTCATCCATTCCGGTTCAAGACCGGTCTTCAAATCTAAGGTAGCACGTTTTACTATTGCCTCGTTAAAAACCTTGCCGAAAAACCCACTTCGGGACAAAACAACTTCAAAGGTAAAAGAGGGCAACACGTGCTTCCAGACCTAATAGCCACATCCTTCCTTGGCCGTTGCCATACGTTAGTCCGATACAACACAATTAAAAAGGAATTGAGTTCGTACCTTAGAAGTAGTACCGCTTTAAGTGTTTCACGTTCTAGTTACTTGGTAGTTGTACGTCGTTTCCCGCTTCGAGTTTATATGAGCCTTCGCCGGTTATTCCGACAACTCATATGGCCCTTCCCAATTCAGGCCCAGTTTCCCTTTGTTCGGGTTCTTGGTGTGTAGTGTTACCCTTCTCAATACCAAGTCCCTGATTTGAAAATGTCGGAGATTGGCTCTTCGGTTGTAATATCTTTCTACTTGCTTTTTCTGGGCAGCCAACTGGACCATGGCGTCTTCCCGCCTTTCATCCAACTGGTATTAAGGCTTCAGCTCCGTAGACCAGCGAAAACGGTGTGGCTCCAGTGCTTGATTTCGAAGTCTTACGGTATGCCCACAGGACTTCGAGCAAAATCTCCTTCCATTTTCCTTTCGAACCGGTCAACTTCTTTTTTAGATTTTGGAGTATAGTCTTGTTCGTTGTTTCCGCCTGCCCGTTCCCACTAGGGTGATAAGGTGTTGATAGTACCTTCTTGATCTTGTGATCTTCAAAAACTTACTCGCCTTGATGCCGACGAATTGTTTTTCGCTGTCGCAAAAATCTCAGTCGGTATCCCAAATCAACATATTATGTGATCCAGATAAAGTCAATGACTTCTTTCTCTCAGACCTTTTCGAACGCTTGAGCCTCGACCCATTTGGAAAAATAATCGATCATGAATAGTATGAACTGAGCTTTATCGGGTGCCCATGGCAGGGGACCGACGATGTCCATTCCCCACTTCATAAATGGTCATGGAAACAAGACCGATTGGAGCATTTCTCCTGGTTGATGGATTATCAAGGCATGTCTTTGGCACTTGTCGCACTTTCGTACGAAGTTCTTCGCATCCTTTTCCATTTTAATACAGTAGTAACTGGCTCTGATTAGCTTCCGAACCAAAGATTCTGCCCCCAAATGGTTCCCGCAAGTGCCCTCATGAACTTCTCTCATGGCGTATTCGGTCTCCCCCGGTCCCAAGCACCTGGAAAGTGGGCCAAAGAAAGACCTCCTGAACAATTCCCCTTCGACCAAGCTAAATCTGGCAGCTTTGGTGCGCAGGGTTCTCGATTCTTTAGGATCCGAAGGCAATTTTATGTTATTTAAGTAGTCTATATATTTGTTTCTCCAATCCCAAGTTAAACTCGTTGAGTTCACTTCAGCGTGGCCTTCTTCTATCACCGAATTCATTAGTTGCACTACTGCTCCCGAGCTGAATTCATTGGAATCGACCGACGACCCCAAGTTAGCCAGTGCATCAGCCTTACTATTTTGATCTCGGTGTACATGCTGTATGGTCCATTCCTTGAATTGGTGTAGGGTTACATGCAACTTTTCCAAGTACCTCCGCATCTGTTATTCTTTTACTTCGAACGTTTCGTTACACGGGAAGGGAGTCGCACTTGGCTTCGACCACTTCGGCCCCAAGGCTCTTAGCCAATTCTAGACCTGCAATCATGGCCTCACACTCGGCCTAATTGTTAGTCAATTTTATGGTTCTAATAGATTGCCTAATTACATTTCCCGTAGGTGGTTTTAATACGATAGCGAGCCCAGACCCCTTCATGTTGGAGGCATCGTTTGTGAAGAAGGTCCAAATTCTCGATGTAGTCTCTGAGGTTAGCAGTAGTTCCCTTTCGACTTCGGGTATTAAGGCATGCGTAAAGTCGGCCACGAAGTCTGCCAAAATTTGAGATTTTATGGTGGTTCGGGGTCGATACTCGATATCGTACCCGCTAATTTCCACGGCCCATTTGGCCAACCGGCCCGAGAGCTCGGGATTATGCATGATATTCCTTAGGGGGTAAGAGGTTACAACACATATAAGGTGGCACTAAAAGTACGGTTTTAGCTTCCTGGAAGCGCTTAGCAAAGCGAGCGCTAATTTTTCCAGGTGAGGATACCTTGATTCGGCCTCGACTAGAGTTCTACTAACATAGTAAATAGGAAATTACGTGCCTTCTTCCTCCCGGACTAAGACACCACTTACCGCCATCTCAGAAACTGCCAAATAGAGGTACAACTATTCGTCTATCTTCGGAGTGTGTAGCAGGGGGGACTCGACAGGTACCGTTTGAGTTCTTCCAAAGCTTGTTGGCATTCCCGAGTCCAGGAAAAGTTATTCTTCTTCTTTAATAAGGAGAAGAACTGATGTCTCTTGTCTGAGGACCTCGAGATGAACCGGCCGAAGGCGGCTATATGCCTGGTCAGTCTTTGAACGTCTTTGACATTGTCCACCATGGTGATGTCCTCTATGGCCTTTATTTTGTCGGAGTTGATCTCGATCCCCTGATTGGATACCATGAACCCGAAGAATTTGCCCGATCTGACCCCGAATGTGCACTTCTCTGGGTTTAGCTTCATGTTGTATTTCTTTAGTATGTTGAAGGTCTCTTGCAAATGTTTCAAATGGTCCTCTGCTCGCAGGGACTTGACCAATATATCATCAATATAAACTTTTATTGATTTCCCTATTTGCTCTTCGGACATCCAGTTTACTAGGCGTTGGTAGGTGGCACTGCATTCCTTAATCCAAACGGCATTACGTTATGACTGTAGGTATTGAATTTAGTGATGAAAGAAGTCTTTTCTTGATTATCCGGGTCCATCCGAATTTGGTTGTACCCGGAGTAGGTGTCGAGAAAGCTGAGTATCTCGTGCCCGGCCATCGCGTTGATCATTCGATTGATGTTAGGAAAAGGGAAAGAATCCTTAGGGCACACTTTTTTTAGGTCTTTGTAATCTACACACATTCTTAGTTCGTTCCTTTTTTTAGGCACTACCACTACGTTGGCTAACCAGTCCGGGTATTTAACTCCCGGATGGATCCTATTTTAAGAAGTTTGGATACCTCATCCTTGATGAATGCATGTTTGATCTTGGACTGTGGCCTCCTCTTCTATTTAGCCGGATGGAACTTCGGCTCCGAACTCAGCTTATGAATGGTTACCTCCGGTAGGATCCCTGTCATGTCAAGGTGGGACTAAGCAAAATAATTTACGTTAGCTTTAATAAAATTAATAAGTTTTCTTCTGAGCTCGGGGGTTAACCCCGTATCTAAGTATACATTTCGATCTGGTAAGTGTTCGATCAATACTTGCTCCAACTCTTCAACCGTCGATTTGGTAGCATCGGTGTCATCAGGAGCTATGAATGATATCGGGATACTGTAATCGTCCTCCTCGGCGGCTCCTCGTTCCTCCTGTTCGGCCAAGGCCGACATCAGTGATTGTTATTTAATTTCCTCCTTTCTGGTCGACTCCGCATTTCTTGATATCGAAACCGCGGGTACCAGGATTACCTCATCGATAACGAATATCTCCTTTATGGTTGGTTGTTCTCCCTAGACCGTCTTGACTCCCCCTGATGTGAGGAATTTCAATGTCTGGTGCAAGGTCGAGGGTACCGCCCTTATGTTGTGAACCCAGGGCCTTCAGAATAGAGCGTTATACCTCATCCCCCCTCGATCACGTAGAACTTTATTTATTGGATGTACCGATGGTGTTTACTGGCAAGGTTATCTCCCCCTTAGTTGTCTCACATGCCATGTTAAATCCGTTCAACACCCAGACTGCCGGTACGATTTGGCCCTGTAGCCCCAATTGCTCTACGACCCTTGATCTGATGTTGGCCGAGCTACCTGGATCAATCAACACACGTTTTAAGTACAGATATTACCAGTCCATCAGTGTAAGGTTGCACGATGCCCTCGGCATCTTCGTCGCTGATCGAAATGGCTCCCTCCGAACATAATCCTGGGTGCGTTTTTCCCTCGTGATGGATACTTTAATGCGTTTAATCATTGGTACTTGGGGGACATCGACTCCTCCGATGATCATGTTGATCACGTGATGAGGCTCCTCCTGTTCGACCTGTTTGTTGGCATCCCTGTTCCTGAAGTGGTTTTTGGCTCGATCACTCAGGAATTCTCGGAGGTGCCCGTTGTTAAATAACCGGGCAACTTCTTCTCTTAACTGTCGGCAATATTCGGTCCTATGACCATGAGTAGCGTGATATTTGCACATCAAATTAGGATCTCTCTAGGTAGGATCAAACTGCAAAGGTCGGGGCCACTTGGTCTCTTTAATGCGTCTTATGGCTGACACGATGATGGCGGCGTCCACGTTGAAGTTGTACTCCGACAATCTCAGTGCTTCCTTGCTCCCAACCGGCGAATCGAACCCATTTTTGCTCATCAGGCCTCGGCCACCAGGCCCTCGATCGCTTCTCTTTTTGTTCCTCGCAGGATGACGCCCGGATCCGTTTCCTCTTCGGTCTGCACTGTATGGTTGATACCGGTCCCGGACCGGTCTTGTCTCTTGATTAATGGCCCTCTTAGATCTATCGTCGGCCCTCATGAGGTAAACAGATCCAGAAGGGGCCCCGAGTTGGTCGTCCTCGACCCTGATCTTTGATTGGTACCTGTTGTAGATGTCGGCCCAGGTTACTGCTGGGTACTCCACCAAATTTTGTTTTAGATGCTGAGAGGCCAACGAACTTCGAGGATTAAGCCCCTGAGTGAATGACAGAACGACCCAATCATTTGCAACCAGAGGTAAGTGTTGATACCCAATTTTTTCCTATAATATTTTAAAGTACATATATACTTTCAAAACTGTGCATTAGTGTCAATTGATATTTTTCCATAATTTCTATATGTTATCCTAGTATTTTATTTACATAAATAATTACAAATCGCATCACAAATGGCTTTATAGCATTTCATGACTTAATATTGCTATTTATAGTTATATTAAGTTCTAATTATTTCACAAATGGCCAGATTTACGCCTTTTAATTACAATTGCACTAATTTTGTAATTATAGCCCATGTATACATCACTGCATTATTTTACCAGAAATTGATCCATTATATTTTTTTAAATATTGAATAATTATTTCAAAGCACTTCCATGCATAAAAATCATTTTTTTTGTAATTAGTTAATTATTTTACAAATTAATTTTATTCAATTACTTTGGGTATTTAATAAACAACCTCTTTTATTTCAATTTTAGCCTAAAACTAACCAGCCCAATACCCCTTATAAAATTATCCCAAACCCTTAGGCCCAACTCCCTACCTGCCCGATCCAAACCNCTTTCCCCGCCGTCACTCCTCTCTTCGTCTCTCAAACGCTCTCTAACAGAAACCCCCCCCTCTCCGTCGTCACTAGCCTACTGCCGTTCTATGGTGGTTCTTCACCACCTCAGGCCTCTAATGGACTCCTATATGCTATGGTATCTCCATCTCCTAGATCCTTGAGGAGATTCACAAGGGACTAGGGCAAGTCTGCTTTACACCTTTGGGTTTTCTTGCCTACTTCAGGCCATTTGGCTCGACCTTGAGTAAGATCTTTCTCATTTTCGTCTTAAATCCATGGTTTCCTATGTCTATGACCTCATCTCTGTTATACTTCTAAAAACCCTAATTTTTACCTTTGATCTTCTCAGATCTGTACAGATCTGAGACCGATTGAACGTATTTCACATGTTTCCTTGAAAGATTCCTGGTTTTTCAACTAATTTTTCATTTTTCCTAAAACTAGGTTTACCCTAAGTCATGTTCTCTAAAGATTTTCTGATTTTCAAATGTTAATCGTCTGTTTTTAAGTGTTATTGATTGATTTCTGCTAAGATTTTTTGGACCCTAGTCGATTTACGCTAAAGCCCCAATTTTCTTATACTTTTACTTCGTTTCTGGGTTTTCCGTGTTACTTGTTGCATTGTTTCGTTCTGTGCTTTGACTTTCATGATTTCTCCTTAGTCTAATTCAGTATCTTGTGACTTTTTACACTAGTTCATCTCTACTAGGGTTTCTGAGTCGATCTCTCGGCTAATTTCTGTGTGTTTATGAAATTTTATTTAGCCTATTTGTCTATTTATGGAAACTGATATTTTCCCCCCCTTAAATCAATACTATTTTGAATTTTGATTTACTGATTTGGTTTGTTAAAACTTATATGCTGATTCTTGATTTATTCCCTTGTTTACGATTTTAATTATTCTTCCTACCTTATTTAATTGCCTGTAATGTTACAGATTCTTCACGATTATTTCCTTAATCAGACTCCTATTTGTTTACCTCTTTCTTAGGTCTGATTTGATTTCTTTCCTTAAATGACTCCTGTCTTTTAACCGTTGAGTAGTTATCCTCAATTAAGGGAAAGACTATGCTGATTTTGTGTGTAATTGATCCTGTGATTACCTTAATTGCTGAGTGTTGATTTCTTTTACCTTATTCTGCTCCGCTCCTAAACTGCTATATATACTCTCCTCTATTCTCACTTTTGGGGACACGGACATTAGTTCATAAACACACTTACACTTTAATACTCTCTTGTCTTCTCTGCTACTTGGGATATTCATTGATCTAGCCTGTCGTAAGCCAAGGCTAGATATTGCACTGCACCAGCTTCACACTCTGTGTTCTCTTTCCCTAACTGGTATGTCTCTGATTAAGTTTTGAAACCTCAAACTCTATGTGTTTCATTACTGCACTATTCCATTAACCATGAAAATCCAATATGTTTTCTCGTTTACTTCTTTGCTTAGCATGTTTAAAGTATTGTCTTGCTCAATATGTAACTAGCATGTCTAAACTATAACTACTTGTTTACTGCTTTATCTAGCATGTCTAAATCTTGTTTGTTCAATATGTAGTCAGCATGTCTAAATTATGAATGCTTATGTAATGTTTGTCTAGCATGTTTGTTTAAATTCCTGCCTGCTCTTCTTTACTGATGAGATTATACTTAATCTCTTGGGGCTTCGATTGATCCTAATTATGTGCATGATTCTCTCCAATACCCCCTTCTTTCAACATGGTTTTGCTATACCCCTGCTATGAGTCTCAACTACCGACTGTCATGACCAACCTATTAATTCTATAAAGCTCTTGAGAATTCTGTGCATTTTGTTGTTTATGTGTTTCCCTATACGTTGATGTGTGTTCTATGTGTCCCTAACCCCTCTATCCCTGTGTGGAATCTGTTTGCCAAGTGTTTTGAATCTGGTTGTTCTGTGATTTGTGTTCTAATTTCGAAAGTGTTTTAATACTTTTCTCAAACTACTTTACCACCAAACTGGTTCCTATTTTAGAAAACCTTTTCACTCCTGGAGTCATCTCTATACTATTTTTTCCAAAAAAATCTTTCAAAACTATGTCAAGCACTCTCACTTTACTCCTAAGTCAATAGGTTCTGCCCCTCCAGTGTGTGTACTGCCTTGGGATCCTCTTGAGATTCCTTTGAACTCTGGTACACTTGGGCTGGCCATTCCACATTGCACATATTTAGTCCCTATTGTGAAAAGTCTAGGTGTGAGCACTGGCCGGGATCCTTGAGGTCCTTAGGGAACTCTGACACACCTGGACACGAATTTGGCAATGAAATCCTTGGCATTTGAGACTACTGAAGGCCTGGTACTCCCAGGTTTGCTTTGGGCCTGCATCAGGCTCCCTATAGTTTAATCTATATTTTTTTATGTAATTTATTCAATTCTAGTCTGTAATAATCTTTGTAAACAGATATTGGGGTAACTAGTGAAAATGGAGGGTAGTTATTCAATTCTAGGCTTTGCATTATGCAAATCTGCATTAGAAATCGTGTTCTAGGATTGCTGTGTCTATTTGCATTCAAACCATGCCAAACCTGTGCACTAGAAGTCCTGTTTTTAGGGTATTCACGTTTACGACTTCAGCATATTGCATGTTATAGATTACTACTCAATTCCTAGTTCTGCATCAGTACTGTCACTTAGAAATCCTGCTGCTAAATAATCCTGCCTAATAAAAATAGTCATCCCTGTGTGCATTAGATATCCTGTTCATAGGACTCTGTTTGCATATGTTTTGGATCCTGTCTATTTCGACTAAATAAATAACTGTTCATGAAAAGGTTTAAAAACGGCCTCACACATAGGTGTCATATTCTGATGTAAACTGGTATAAATTACCTGTTATAATCTGTATCACCTAGATCAGCATGCCTATAGGTTGAATAATTCCAAATTGTTTAAACAGCTCCTGTAACTATGATTGCATATAGTTCCGCGCCTAGGCAAGCCTTAGGTGATTAATGTCCTTATATAAAACTGATAACTGTGTGATGATTGTTTATAAACTGCTTAAGTCTAACAGATTTTGAAAACCAGTAGGCAAGCCGGATAGGATTCTGCCACTTGCCTTAAAACAAACGCTGCATGTTCTATTCTGTAATGTTCATCTAAATATAATGTTCCTAGGCTTTCTGAATTTCTTTAAAATCAGTTGTTTGAGACGTGCTCCTTATTTGCCTATGTGTATGTGGAGGTAAATATGAGCCTTTCATCTGCTTCCACAATTAAAAGTCCTATGTGTTATTTGTTGTCGCCTAGACTTTTCCCTTTTAATACCTTAGGATTGTCTAGAACTGCCTAAGTCTAGAGGTCCTAAACTCCCCCGGGACCACAAGGAAGGGACGGGTAACAGCACGCTTAGAGTTCGTTAATCAAAACTCGCTTATATAACCGCTAAGGGGTGGGATAATGGGTAGTAAAAGGATAAGATGACTTGTGCGCTAATGCAACGTGTAACCCCTCTCACCGAGGAGTGATTACCGGGCATTTCACGGATATGATCCTATAGGATAAACAACTTAAGACCTCCCTTATCCCTTTTACATATGTGTGCTTAGATTGTTTATCTGTTAAAAGTCTTCATTCCTTTACATATGTGTGCTTAGACTGCTTGTTTGCTAATTGACTAATTCATAACGTAAGTTCGGCCGGCCACCGTTGTGGACCTCGAGGGGTGCCTTTTCGAGCCGCTACCCTAATCTCTAGTAATGCAAACTGGTTACATGATTTAATTGCTCTAGGTGCCCTAACGCACCTTAATCCATTAGGTGGCGACTCTTCAAACACCCAATTCCCAAAAGGAAACGAGTTGTTTCCCCACGAATGTCGAAACCCAGACTTCCCCGTGAAAGGGAAAAACGGGGGCGCGACAGCATGACGACTCTGCTGGGGATATTCTAGGCTCTTACCATATCGAACTTATTTTTTGAATTAGTCTTGAACATGCTTTATCCCGTGCACCCTCCCCCTTTATTTGGTTTTAACTGCTTATTTATGTTTTCCTTTATTTCCTGAAACTGATATATCTCTTTGTTTTCTTTCTCTGTAACCTTCTTTCAATTATCTAAATACTACATTTACCGTTTTTTTACGTGCAAATACTTGACAACATGCTATTTATTGTTGCATAAATCATGCTCCACATCATATTCCACTCGCGCGTATCAAATCCTATAGCAAAGCTTGATGAGTGGTTGCGCTCTTCCAATTTATTACCCTTAAATTTGGAAAGGCTTATTTGCGGTAAAACTAGTCGATCAGCGGTGCAGTCGATGGTTCTGTGCCTTTCTCCATCAAGTTGTCCGCTTGAGGCTACCATTCTAGACCTCCATAGTAACCTTACTCTTATTGTAATTGTGCATGAATCATGGTCAAACCTAGTGAGATTAATATGTTGTCCACATAATAATCCTTTAAGACGAGCCTTACCCAAAGTCCGCCGGGGTTTCCATAATCCCAACGGACATAACCACGTTCTGTGAATTAATTTGGAGAACTAAATACCAATATGCTAATCACGAATGTACAAATAGTCGAGTCTGGTGGGGGAAAAGGGCCTAACCTTTTTGTTTTACAGAAAATGAGGCACGAGGTCCCCAAATTCGGCATGGTCAGCAACATTCCACCATTACTACTAGATTGGTGGGAGGACCTTTCCTCAAGTGACAAGAAACACATGAGAAAGCACTTGGGCAATTTACCATCTTTGCTAGACATTCAGCCAAACAATATGCTGATCGAGGCTGCAACTTTGTTCTGGGACAGTGAAAGGGTTGTGTTCCGTTTCGGGGATATGGAAATGACACCACTCTTAAAGGAAATTGGGGGACTTGCGGGACTGACTTGGGATAGCGCTGGGTTATTGGTACCGGAGAACCGTACTGGTAAAGGGTTCCTAAAGATGATGGGGTTGAAGAAAAATGCTGACTTTGAATGCCTGAAGAGATCCTACATACCCTTCGAATACATGTATGAGAGATATGGCCATAGAAAGGCCTACCGTACCTTCCACAACGAGCTTTCTATCACTTCTCTGGGACACATCCATCGCAGAGTGTTTGTGTTCATTGTGTGCTTCTTGGGCCTGATAGTGTTCCCGATGAAAAGGGGAAGAATCCATACTAGATTGGCCATGGTTGCCAAGACTTTGATGGAAGGGATCAATGGACAGACATACACTATAGTCCCCATGATCATAGCCGACATCTACAGGGCTCTGGAGTGCTGTCAAAGGGGGATCAAGCATTTCTAGGGTTGTAACTTGTTGGTGCAGTTGTGGTTATTAGAACATCTTCAAAGGGGCCAGTATCGCCAAGAACTCCCGCGAAGGGCTTGGAACGACCATATTGCCTTCCATCACCCCAAGCGGATGACTTAAACTCCGGACAGGTTTTCTCAGCCGAAAAGTGCCAAAGAGTGGGTAGAGTTCTTCGACAATCTGACCGAGGAACAAGTGCAATGGATGTTTGAATGGTTCCCAACAGACGAGTTCATCATCAGATCCAGGGACGCTCCACACTTAGTGCTGATTGGGTTGAGGGGAATATACCCTTATGTCCCTATCCGAGTTATGAGGCAAGCAGGTAGGAAGCAGGTTGTACCAAGGGTTGCCAAGATGAGTCACTTCAGAGCAGACTTTCAGGACGACGACGTCCCTTACAAGTGCCAAGCTCAGCACATGTGGCACTGCAAGATCGTTGTGGAAAAGAACACCTTTGAGCCAGACAGGTATCACGCTGTGTGTGAACCTCTCTACCCAGAATGGTTAGAAGACAACCTAAAGGGAATGGTGAGGCTAGGAGCCGGTCAAGGGAATAGGATCATAGAAGAAGATGCTGAGGCTCAAGTCAAATACAACAGACTGCGCAAGAGGGTCCACGACTCTGAGAATGAGCACCGGGAAATACATGAGACAAATATGAGGCTGATTAACGAATAGAAGGAAATGGCTGTCACTTCCAACAGAAGGTTGGAATATCTGGAGCGAGGTTTAGTGGAGCTGGAGGGCAAAATCATAAAGAGGATTGAGGATTTCCAAAATGCTGAAGGAAGCGAAGGAGGACATTTGGCTAGAGCCAACCTACTGCTGGGTCTGCGCGAGCTGGGAAACCTGTATGATGGAGTCAGGAAGATCGAATGTGGGGAAGGTCCTTCTGGGACCAAGTAGGCTAGATTTATTCGTTTTCCTAAATCTAATAAGGCCAAATGCCAATAGTGACTTACTTTTTCTATTATCTTAGTGTCGTTTTGGGATTTGTCTATTTTTATATTAATGAAATGAGGCATTTATTGGCATCTAAGTTCTCCAAATCAACTTGTCACTAGGCCTACCTCGGGCACTACGAGGCTCTCTAATTAGGACGCTAATTTCATCTTTCCACAATACATGTTTAAATACTGCAAGTACTCTTTTCAGAACCATTACTGACTTGGCTACCTTTTATTTTTCTTTTTTTCTTTCGATTATTCCCATTCCCCAAAAAGGTTGGTTCGTGCATACTAGCATCATCAGCTTATCACACCAGATCTAGAGGCCCTTCTCCTCCTCCTCCTCCAAGCAATACGAGAAGCAGAGGAAAAGCTAAGATGGATGACTTAAGTGGTATTCGAAAGGAAAATGCGGAGAATGCAGAAACTTCAGACGGTCGGAGTACTCTGGCACCGAATGACTTGGTTTTGCGGTTGGAACAAAATAGACTAGAGCTACAGGGAGAACTTGAGCAGGTCCGCAACTTAGCAAACCTATCCCTCACCCTGAATGTCCCCGATGTCTACCAACAAAACACCAAAAACCCGACACTTCCCCAAAATACACTGAACCAACACCACAAAACCCTCCTGCACCGCATCAATATGCAACTCCACCTCAAAATCTCAATCCCTTGCCGATACCAACTCTGCCACAACACCACCATCAACCAATCCAGCACCCACCAACCACTACTTATCACACTCCCCAGAACACACCACAACCTATTCCCGACCCTCAAAACTCAACCAATGATCACCACTACACCCAGATTCCAGGCACTCACCAAAACAATCCTATATATGTGGAAACCGTACCTCACTCCACTCAACCAACCTCCTATACACTAGAGTCCACTGTAAAGGACCTGCACCTCAAGAACATGGCTGAAGAACTCAAGAAATTAACAAGTCGGGTTCAGGGTGTCGAAGGAGGCAAAGGGATAGAAGGTTTGAATTATGAAGACTTATGCATACAGCCGGATGTAGAACTGCCAGAGGGTTACAAACCTCCCAAGTTCGAGATGTTTGATGGTACACGTGATCCCAAGGTTCATCTGAGGACCTATTGTGACAAGCTTGTCGGGGTCAAAAAGGATGAAAAGATCCGGATGAAACTCTTTATGAGAAGTCTCACGGGATATGCTTTGTCCTAGTACATCAGCCAGGATCCTAAGAAATGGTCCAACTGGGTGAGTATGGCATCTGATTTCATGGACCGATTCAGGTTCAACACAGAAAATGCACCGGATGTTTTCTACATCCAAAACCTCAAGAAGAAGCCCACCGAGACTTTCCGCGAGTATGCTACTCGATGGAGGTCGGAAGCGGCCAAGGTCAGACTATCTTTGGATGAGGAACAGATGAACAAGTTCTTCGTCAGAGCACAGGATCCGCAATATTGTGGAAGATTGATGGTTATCGAAAACCATAAGTTCTCTGATATCATCAAACTTGGTGAAAAGATCGAAGAAGGCATCAAAAGCGGGATGGTAACAAACTTTGAGGCACTGCAGGTGTTGATACCCAATTTTTCCCTATATTTTTTTACTCAAAATGCTCTCAAAATAGCATGTGTATGCATATATAAGCATGCCCCAAGAGTTCTGATATTTTTCCCTAATTTTTAAGATTTTTAAAATCAATTTATTGTCTATTTCTAGCAGTATAAAATCCAATAATTGCTCCCAGGATTATCATTTTGGGAATAACTTATCTATATTCTCATATTTACACAAAAANCTCATATTTACACAAAAATATAATTAAGGTGATTTTTTGCATATTTTTATATAAATTTAATTGGCATTTTTAAAGCTAAATTGCGTATAATTGCAATTATAGCCTATTTTACAATTAATAGCATTTTACAATTACAAAATTATTCCCAGTATTTTTAGATTAATGATTATATATTATTAATTAGTTCAGTGTTTTTAATTTGTTTTAAAAATCAGTTTAATTATTTTATAAAAATTAAAAGGGGAGAAATTGGTTATTTAATACATAGCCATTTCCAATTGCAATTGTAGCCTCAATTGACCCCAATTCCACCCCAATATTAAACGACCCAATTTTGATTTTGACCCGGCCCCTTAGCCCTATCTTAAACCCGTCCGGTTCTCTTTAAATCCTGACCGTTGATCGTTTGATAAACGGCTGTAACTCGTTCTTTCCTTTTTTAATTCCCCTAACCCCTCTAACCCTAATTCATTTGCACAAAGACGCCGCCTCTAAACTCCCTTCATCTCCCAAAAACCTCTCTAACCCTCCGAAACCCTAACCCTATTCCACCGATCTCCGTCTCACCTCTACCGAAATCCATGGCACCCCTGGCCATGGATGGCCTGTGCTCCCTCTCCCTCACCCTCAGCTTGAGTTACTCAAAGTTTGGAGGCCTGACTTCCACGGTTTCCTTTAGATCTATCTCGGATCTGCAAGATCTATGGCCTCTACGGCCATTTTCCGGCATGTTCAAGGCAATATGAGTCTCTTTAACTCAGGATCCGACTTTCCTCAAGACCTTCTCATTCTAGGGTTTTCTCTGCCATTTTTTAAGCCTTCTAAGGTTCTATACTCGTTCATTTCTTTTAGATCTGTGACATGCTTGGTCCTTGCTTGACGTTTTAGGGGTTTTCCCAAATTTTCTTTCTCAAAACCGTTCAGATCCAATTTTTAGGGTTTCTGGGAAAAGCTTCTTTAAAATGTTTTCTGAATCTTTTGCTCTCTCTTATATGTGTTTATACTCGCTTGTTTATTTCTTATTATGCTCAAGTTTGTTTTCTTATTTTGATTTTGCAAGATCTTTTTGTTGTTTCTTGTGCACATGTTAACTAGGTTGTTTGTCCTTTACTCTTTGCTATGTGTTTGTGCTCTTTGATTTTGTTTCACTTTACTGAGTTTTGTTGGTATTCCTGCTAAGTATTGCTCTCACCTGCTTTGTTTAAACTTCTGAGATCTGTTTCGAATTCCAAGATTTTCTCAAGCATGCCTTTGAATCAATGTGTTTGCTATCGCGTATGTTTGCCTCTCTCAATGATTTCTCACCTCTGATTCTATTTGAAACCCTAAAATTTGTAGGTTTCTCTTTGGGTAGATGGCACTAGGGTTTCACTTTGGAACCCTAGGTTTCCAGACTCACGGTGAGCCTGTAATCAAACTCAAATCCTACTTGCCTGTGGTTTTGAAACTTTCATTGTTAGACTCTTCTTTTGCTTAAACTGTATGCTTTATATATGAGGAAAACTTCCCTTTCAAAAGATTTCACCAAGAATTGATTTTGAAATTCCTTTAATCATGCTAGTGATTCATCACTGATTTATTTCGATTGAATCCCTTTTACCCTACTGGCTGTTTATTTTGATCCTTTTGTGTAAAAATCCTAGGCTTGTGATGTTTTCCTTAAAATACTTGGTCTTGTGTATTTCTTCTGTGATTCTGTACCAACGTTTGAATTATTTCCATAGCTATGACTCTTTCCTTAATTACTTAAGGTTTTTTGTGATTACAATTGGATCCGGGACCCTTTTGATTGATTTTCAAACTGATACCTTATTTTCACTTTATAAAGACACTACGATTCCATCTTTCCTTAATTACCAACTATGTATTTGACCCTATTTGTGCACTACATGGTTTCCTTACCTTTATCAAGCCTTAGTAAACTGATTTTTTCCTCCTTATTCCATTTCGATTAGCCGTTTGACCTAGACCCCTTAATTAAAGGAGTCTAGTTGTCTTGATACTAATTGATTGGTTTCTATGTTTGTGCACTCTTTGTCTGCCTTACTTGTTTTCAAAACTATATAAGGACCTAGTCCTCCCTCTTTCTATCATCAGTCAGTTCTCTCATAATCAGAAACACACGAAAATACACCACTCACACACTGAACTCACTTTTCGAGCAATACTATTTTTCTAATCCTGCTTTACTTGAGATCTTTTGGAACTGCTGTTTGCAATTCGGCTTTTTCAAGGCTATTTTTGATTACTTATTTTCTTTGAAACTGGTATGTCCTTTGTTTAAATATTCTGCTTCACCCCCTATGTGTTTACTTTACAACCTCAGGCTTCTGTTTACTCTATTGCTTACATGCTGTAATTTGTGCTTCATATCTCTTTTCTTTGCTTCTGTTTCTGTCATGAATCCTCCACCCCTATTCCCTTATATGTGCTGAGTTAAGCTCTTGGCCTGACAGTATCCTAATTACTTTCCAGGCCTTGGCTTGATCCACAATGGATCCTAACTCTCAATGTTTGACTAGTAGGCTGGTCAGGGGTGTGCCAGTATCCCAATTGCTGGGCATGACCACCAGCCTGCCATGTCTCTCCATGTTCCCTTCCCCCTATGCACTTACACTTACTCTTAGACTCTAAGTTCTGCCCCTCTTTTATGAGCCTTGATTTGGGACCTCGAGTTCCCTCTGAACTTGGACATCTGAGGGCTAGCATCTCCACACTGCACTATGTTCTTGATTCTGAAATGTTTTTGGGGTGTAAGCACTGCCCGGAGTCCCTTTGAGACTCTTGGGAACTTTGACACACTCCAAATATGAGAAAGTCTTTTGAAAATATGATCCTGGAAGTTGGTTTATCTCATATTGTTGGACTTTGAGTCTGAATTAGGTTGATTAGATGTAGCTGTAACCGTTGATGTAATTTTTACTTTCTTTTTGATTCATTCGGTCTGTAATAACTTTGTAATAACTATTGGGGATGGATAGTGAAAAGGGATGGGGGAATGAATGCATGTAAAGGGTAGAAAGCATGCCTATAGGATCTTTTATAATTCTGCATTTTTTGCGCTTAGGAAGCATGCCTATAGAATCTTCTATAATTTCTGCATTTCTTCATGTAGAAAACCTGCCTATAGGTCATTCACAATTTCTGTACTTCTGCATTTAGAAAACATGACTATAAGTTTTTCTACGCTTCTGCACTTCTGCATTTCCGCATTTTAAAGATCATGCCGATAGGTTCTGCATATAAAATCATGCCTTAAGTTTTTCTGCATATACACACCATTAGGCAAACAATCTTAGGCTTAATAATAACCAATTCATTCTAGACATCATGTCTATAGGACTCTTGCATTTATATAACTGTTTTAAAACTAATGACACTTAGAGATCATGCCTATAGGAGCAAACTAACTGAATCTGAATCGTCCATCTCGTTAGTAAGTCTAGAATCAGTGGTAAAGTAGTTTTAACATCTGCAGAACTTTTGTTTGTTTCTAAAATCAATAATCCTCCTTAAAATTAGTACGCCTTCTGCATTGTTAGATATCATGATCACAGATCTCACCTAGGCAAGCCAGTAGGTAATTGATTAACTGTATCAATTCTGATAACTACATCTAGTCAAGGCTAATTCGGACTCCTCATCTGAGAAATATGTGATGAATCAGCCTATCCTACGCCTTAATTTAATTAAAGACCTAACCAGTATTTGAAGTCATGCTATGTATTTGCATTTAAGTGAGGAGGCCTGTTTGAGCCCTAATTGCTGTTTGTCTCCCCCTATTTGACTATATGTTTTGATTGTCGCCTAGAATTTTATCCTTTCTTGAACTTCTGAAAAATCCCAATTCCCTTCCCTTTAGGACTAGTAGTTCCAATGCCTCCGGAACTGATAGGATCGGGACGGGTAATAGCATGCAATAAGTAACGATACCATTCCGCGCTTTAATACCTTAACGGGGTGGGAAGGGTAGACATGGAGATGATGATCACACGATAACACCATGAGTACGATTGGCTACCGGTGTTGTGTGGATGATCCATGTATTTTACAAACCTAGGACCCCCTTCCTTTATGTAATTATTTTAGATTGACAATTTTCAGTTCTTTAAAATTCTGTATTTTGTTTCAGTCCTCAAATTTGCCCCTTTAATTTTTGCATTGCCCTCTTTTCTAAACAAAATTTTCTGCTCACCCACTTTTGTATCTGATTGTTTATATTCATTATTTGGTCCCTTTTTTCTGCACTTAGACATTCTTTCAAACAACTAGGAAATCACCTAGTCCCCAATTTCAGCATGCTTAGTAACCATTATACATATCTACTCGAGGTTCTTATGTGAAATTGCCTTTCATGCTTACTTGTTTTAAACTCACAATTTTAGCATGGCCGGGAACCACACTAGTGGATCTTGAGGGGTGCCTAACACCTGCCCCTCGAGATAATTTATAGCACTTACCCAAACTCTGGTTTTCCAACTCAAACCCTTCTTAGTGTCCTAATGCACTTAATCATTAGGTGGCGACTCTTCAAACTCCAAAACCCAATTCCCAAAAGGGAAAAGAGTTGTCCGCCCAAATGTCGTAAACCCGATTTCGCCTTTTAAACGGAAAGGGGGCATTCGACAGCAGGCCACAAACAAAGCACTACAATCAGGCGGCATATCGAAAAAGAAAGACGTTGGGGCATAATGGTGGCTCAGGGCCCAAAGTCTCCACTCACATATCAAACACCTCCACCCACATATCAAACACCTCCACCCACATACCAAGCACCCCCACCCACATACCAAACACCTCCACCTACATATCAACCCCCATCCCCCAAATATTCCCAACCAGCCACTGTCTATCACACCTATAACTCCCAACCATCTCATTTCCAGTCACCTCCAACTCGTCAAAACTACCCAAGACCACGACCCAATTTTGACCGCAAACCACCCAGGCAATACACCGATATTGCGGAACCCATCGACCAGCTGTATGAAAGGTTAAAAGTCGCTGGTTACATTACTCCTATTCACGCTGTGGCAGTGGAGAACCCATCCCAATGGGTCAACCCAAACAGAACCTGTGCATATCACTCCGGTATGAAAGGGCACACCATCGACGAGTGTCGAACATTGAAAGCAAAATTTAGACACTGATTGACAACAAGGTCATACAGGCAAAAGAAGCCACACCCAATGTCCACAACAATCCTCTCCCGGATCGTAGGGGTGGTGGAATACATGTGATAGAGATGGATGAAGAATGGGATGCTGAAGGGTCAATCGGGCTTATTCAAGAAGGCGTTGACTTTAAACTTGTAGCCACACTCACCCCAATTGTAGTACAGACGCAGTCGCCAGTCGAGGTTGAGATAGCTGCATCGGTTCCATTTGAGGTAGAGGTAGCTCCACCTGCGGCCGCCCCTTTTTCCATTTGAAGTAGAAGTGGCCACACCTTTCACGGTGACAGTATCAACCACACCTCCTATTGATTCAAAAGCAATACCCTAGGATTACGTTGCTGAATCTAGGCGAAAAGGAAAGACAAAGATGGAGGAATCCGATGCTGCACAAGGAATGACTAGGACCAGAAGAATCTATACACCTGAACACTTGGGAGGACCAAGTAAGGATGCCACTACCAAGCAGCCTATTATTGAAACGGGACCAGATGACCTTTGGAGGAAAGTACAAGCAAGGGAGTACTCCGTCATTGATCATTTGAACAAAACCCCAGCTCAGATATCCATCCTGGCACTGTAGCAAAATTCGGAGGCACACAAAAATGCTTTGATGAAGGTGTTGAACGAAGCTTACGTGCCCAACAATATAACCTGCGGAGAGATGGCCAATATGGTAGTACAGGTGCTGGAAAGTCATAAGATAATCTTCCACGAGGATGAACTACCGCCTGAAGGGTTGAATCATAATCGAGCATTACATATCACGGTACAATTTGAAGACAAATTCATTGCCAGAGTTCTGATCGATGGAGGTTCAAGCCTCAACATTTGTCCGTTGGATACTTTGAAAAGATTGGGTAAAAGTTTCCATGAAATAAGGGCAGGAAGCATGAACGTGAAAGCCTTCGATGGGTCTCAAAGGGCCACGAATGGGGAGATTAACCTTTGTCTGCAGATGGGGCCAACTTGGTTTGACGTCCAATTCCAGGTGCTTGACATATCAGCTTCATACAATCTTTTGTTGGTCCGACCATGGATACATGCCGCTGGGGCTGTGGCTTCCACACTACACCAGGTCGTGAAGTTCAAATGAAACCATCAGGAGGTGATCTTTCACGGGGACGGGAGTAACCCTATTTACACCAGTCAAACCATCCCCTTTATCGGAAATAAAAGAAGGTTAGGAGGGGAAACCTATCATCACATCGAACATGTCAATGCCGTTGAGAAAGAAAAATGGTGGAGTAACAAGACAGAAAGCATACTATCATGGTCTGGGTATGAACCCGGCAAAGGTTTGGGAAGAATCTCCAAGACATCACCAAACCAATACAGCTGAAACGTCACGGTACTACTTTCGGGCTCGGATACCAATATACATGGCAAGAGTATGATGACTGGTCGCCTCCATGGCGTGGACCTTATTACCCTCTCGAGCAACCAGTGCTACATCTGGGTCAGACTTTTCACCAAGTTGATACAATATGGGGAACTACAGAAGAAGAAGCGTTAGCTGGGCTGAGGAATCTGTTCCCGGAGGACGAGGATATGGACTGTAGTGCAATAATTGAGGAGGAGGAGGATGAAGGCCTCACTATTCAGACTGTGGAGAAGGGAGTTGTTCTCAAGAACTGGACTCCCACACCATCCCGGGCCCGCCGAGTCCTTGGGTAGCTTGGAAATCAACTTAATTTTATTTCTATAGCCATGCTAGGCATCTAAGATTTTCAGTAATTTTGTTTTTAAAGACTTACTTGTTTCAAATAAATGCTCGAATCATTGACCCGTACTTGTTTTGAATGTTTTCAATCAATGCATTTCTATTTATCATTCATTATTACCTTTCACACTTTTCTTTCTACAATATTATTATCACTTTTTCTGATGAACCGGTGACTGTGACATATAATGAGGCAACGCAATATAAGGATAGTGACTCGGATGAAGAAGATGAAATACCTAAAGAAGTTGTCAGGGAGGTTGAGAACTTTGAGAATAAGCCTAAGTCCAACCTGGACGAAACCGAAGCAGTAAATTTGGGAGACGCTGAAACCGTAAAGGAGACTGGCATCAGCGTTCACTTATCACCGACAGAGAAAGAGGAGTACATTCGTTTCTTAAAGGAGTATGAGGACATCTTTGCATGGTCATATGATGACATGACCGGTTTGAGCACGTTCATAGTGGCTCACAAATTGCCTACCAATCCCATGTGTCCGCCAGTAAAGCAGAAACTCAGGAAATTCAAACCAGATATGAGCCTGAAAATAAAGGAGGAAGTTACTAAGCAGATCAAAGCCAAAGTCCTCAGAGTGGTTGAGTACCCAACCTGGTTAGCCAACATTGTACCAGTTCCGAAGAAAGATGGAAAAGTCAGAGTATGTGTTGACTATCGAGATTTAAATAGAGCAAGTCCTAAGGACGACTTTCCACTGCCAAATATACACATCTTGATCGATAATTGAGCCAAGCATGAGCTCCAATCCTTTGTAGATCGCTTCGCGGGTTATCACCAGATCTGGATGGATGAAGAAGACGCAGAGAAGATAGCTTTTATTACACCATGGGGGGGGGGGGTATACTGCTACAAGATGATGCCATTCGGTCTAAAGAATGCTGGGGCTACTTACATGAGAGCCATGACAACCATCTTCCATGATATGATACACAAAGAAATAGAGGTGTATGTGGACGACGTCATTATCAAATCCAAAAGGGTCGCGGATCACATAGCGGACTTGAAAAAGTTCTTGGACAGGTTAAGAAGGTACAACTTAAAACTGAACCCCGCAAAGTGTGCATTCGGGGTCCCTGCAGGAAAGTCACTGGGATTCATTGTCAGTCATCGAGGGATCGAGCTAGACCCGTCTAAGGTTAAGGCTATTCAGGAGTTACCGCTGCTTAGGAGCAAAAAGAATGTGATGAGCTTCCTAGGACGTCTCAACTATATCAGTCGTTGCATAGCACAATCCATAGTTATATGTGAACCCTTCTTCAAAATGCTGAGGAAAGATGCCGAAACAAGCTGGACCAAGGATTGTCAGAAAGCTTTCGACAAAATCAAGGAGTACCTGTCCACACCATCGGTCTTGGTCTCGCCAGAGCCAGGTCGACCTTTGCTACTCTATCTATCTGTATTAGATGGAGCCTTCGCATGTGTTCTGGGACAACATGACGAGACAGGGAAAAAGGAGCAAGCCATATACTACCTGAGTAAGAAATTCACACCTTATGAAGCGCGATACTCTCTGCTGGAACGCACTTGTTGTGCTTTGACCTGGACGGCCCAGAAATTAAGGCATTACTTCTGTGCCTATACCACGTACCTTATATCCAGGATGGACCCTCTGAAGTACATATTTCAGAAACCCATGCCGACTGGGAAGTTAGCCAAGTGGCAGATACTGTTAAATGAGTTCGATATCGTCTATATAACTCAAAAGGCGGTCAAAGGACAAACATTGGCAGACCATCTTGCCGAAAATCCCATGGGAGGAGAATACAAACCCTTGAAAACGTATTTTCCTGATGAAGAAGTGTCATTCATAGGAGAGGACATTACTGAAGCATACGACGGTTGGAGGATGTTCTTTGATGGCGCTGCAAATTTCAAAGGAGTGGGCATTGGAGCGGTTTTGGTATCAGAAACAGGTCAACATTATCCGGTATCTGCCAAACTCAGATTTCCCTGCACCAACAACATGGCAGAATATGAAGCCTGTATACTAGGGCTCAACATGGCAATCGACATGAATATTCAAGAGCTGCTAGCAATCAGTGATTCAGATTTGCTTGTGCACCAGGTACAAAGAGAATGGGCCACCAAGAATTCCAAGATATTGCCATATCTGCACCATGTACAGGAATTGAGAAAGAGGTTCATGAAGATAGAGTTTCAACATGTTCCTAGAATTCAGAACGAGTTTGCCGATGCCTTAGCTACCTTGTCATCCATGATACAGCATCCAGATAAGAATTTCATTGATCCCATCCCAGTGAGAATCCATAATCAACCGGCATATTGTGCCCATGTTGAAGAAGAAACGGATGGAAAATCTTGGTTCCATGACATCCAGGAATATTTGGCGAAAGAAGAATACCCGGAGCATGCGAACTATACTCAGAAACGCACGCTCCGGAGATTGTCCAATCATTTCTTCCACGGCGGAGGAAACTTGTATAGGAGAACTCCTGATTTGGGATTGCTGAGATGTGTCGATGCAAGAGAGGCTTCTAAGCTACTTGAGGAGATACATGCTGGGACCTGCGGCCCATATATGAATGGTTTTGTCTTGGCCAAGAAGATACTTAGGGCCGGTTATTTTTGGATGACCATGGAGACAGATTGCATCCAGTATGTCCGAAAATGCTACCAATGTCAAGTGCATGCCGATATGATAAAGGTGCCACCAAATGAGCTCAATGTAACAAGCTCACCTTGGCCATTAGCCGCATGGGGAATGGATTTCATCGGTCCGATCGAGCCCACTGCTTCAAACGGGCACAGGTTTATTCTAGTGGCCATTGACTACTTCACAAAATGGGTCAAGGCTGCATCCTACAAAGCTGTAACCAAGAAGGTCGTTGTAGACTTTGTCAAGGATCGTATTGTTTGCCGATTTGGAGTCCCCGAGTCCATTGTCACTGATAATGCCGCCAATCTCAACAGTGATCTGATGAAAGCCATGTGTGAAACTTTCAAAATTAGGCACAAAAACTCTACAGCATACAGACCTCAAATGAATGGAGCCGTAGAAGCCACCAACAAAAACATCAAGAAGATATTAAGGAAGATGGTAGAAAACCACAAACAATGGCACGAGAAGCTACCATTTGCTCTGTTAGGATACCGCACTACAGTTTGCACGTCAACCGGAGCAACTCCCTACATGTTGGTTTATGGTACCGAAGCTGTTATCCCAGCCGAGGTAGAGATCCCTTCTTTAAAAATCATACAGGAAGCTGAACTCAGCGATGAAGAATGGATAAGGAACCGCTATGAGCAATTGGCCCTTATAGATGGAAAAAGAATGAACGCAGCATGTCACGGTCAACTTTATCATAACAGAATGTCCAGAGCTTTCAACAAAAGGGTCAAACCAAGACAGTTTGCGCCAGGACAACTGGTACTGGAGAAGGTCTTCCCACATCAAGATGAAGCCAAAGGGAAATTCTCTCCCAAATGGCAAGGTCCTTATATGGTTCACAGGGTGCTAACAGGAGGAGCGCTCATACTTACAAAAATAGACGGAGAAATCTGGCCAAAACCAATCAATTCCGATGCAGTTAAAAGATACTATGTATAGACTATTTACATTTTTTCATCAGATGTAATTGAACTACGCTTGACCTGATTCCTGTTTAAAAGGGGATACGTAGGTAGCCTTGTGGGTTCGGTCATATCATAATAAAATTTCCATTTCCCCCATGATCAGAAACTGGGGCAGAATTTTGAGGAGGACCCTCAAAATTCCGGAGCAAGTTCAGCCAACGCCAGCATACGCCAGACGGTCAAAAATTGGTTAAGAAACTGGGGCAGAATTTTGAGAAGGATTCTCAAAATTCCAAAGAAGGTCCAACAAGTTTCGTCACTCGCAAACGGCCAAGGGATCATCTACCAAACTGGGGCAGAATTTTGAGGAACACCTCAAAATTCTAACACGAGAAAGCTGCAATGTCTCTGAAATGTGTTACAGTCACTGGTTCATCTTATTATACTGGATATTTCACCATATTTCTAAAATAACTCTATTTTTCATCAATAATTGCATATTACTTTCGAAAACTCTATTTCTGTAACAGCCAGGTTACCCAGGGAAACTCAAACAAGGCCTCCAGAACGGAGGAGAAAAGCCAGCAGGCAAAGGCACGAACCAACCTCCCCTTACAAAACTTACAATTTTTCTTTTAACGCAGGCATTTGATGTAATAGTAGCATTCGCAAATATGTATGCGCAGCAAAACCACTATCAATCAGGCCACCGGACACCGAATAGATCTCAAGCTAAGAAATACTCTACTCTTATTTGCTACCTGTTCTTTGCATGGGACTAAGCCCTGTCCCGAACCTTGCATGAGGCTAAGCCCTGCCTCCATATTTGCATAAGGCTACTCTTATTTGCTACCTGTTCTTTGCATGGGACTAAGCCCTGTCCCGAACCTTGCATGAGGCTAAGCCCTGCCTCCATATTTGCATAAGGCTATGCACTGCCTTCTCTTTACATGGGACTAAGCCCTGTCCCGCCTCTTGCATGGGACTAAGCTGTGTCCCGCATCTTGCATGAGGCTAAGCCCTGCCTCCTTTCTGCATAAGGCTAAGCTTTGCCTTCCAATCTTGCATGGGACTAAGCCCTATCCCGCATCTTGCATGAGGCTAAGCCCTGCCTCCATATTTGTATAAGGCTAAGCATTGCCTTCTCTTTGCATGGGACTAAGCCCTGTCCCGCATCTTGCATGAGGCTAAGCCATGCCTCCATATTTGCATAAGGCTAAGCACTGCCTTCTCTTTGCATGGGACTAAGCCCTGTCCTGCATCCTGCATGAGACTAAGACCTGTCTCAAATCTTGCATGTGACTAAGACCTGACTCCATACTTGCATAAGGCTAAGCACTGCCTTCTCTTTGCATGGGACTAAGCCCTGTCCCACATCTTGCATGAGACTAAGCTCTGTCTCCACCTTGCGTGAGGCTAAGCCCTGCCTCCATATTTGCATAAGGCTAAGCACTGCCTTCCAATCTTGCATAGGACTAAGCCTTGTCCCGCATCTTGCATGAGGCTAAGCCCTGCCTCCATTCTGCATAAGGCTAAGCTCTGCCTTCTCTTGCATGAGACTAAGCTCTGTCCCCACCTTGCATGAGGCTAAGCCCTGCCTCCATATTTGCATTTGCATGAGGCTCAGTTCTGTCTCCCCTCTTGCATGAGGCTAAGCCCTGCCTCCATATTTGCATAACCTGCCTTCCATCTGCATGGGACTAAGTCTTGTCCCGCATCTTGCGTGAGACTAAGCTCTATCTCCAATTTCTGCATAAGGATAAGCATTGCCTTCTCGTGGGACTAAGCATTGTCCCTCTTGCATAAATGTTGCTCTATTCCGACACTATCTATTTTCTCCTATTTCGGGCTAAGCTCTGCCCTCAACCTCACAAGACTAAGCCTTGTCTTGTTGACTTTAGCATCATATTATTGCATCTCATGGGCTAAAATATCGCCAACCTATCCAAACGCGCCATAGTCTAAAGGCATCATCCTCATAGCCGGAAGACACCATGCCATGGCCTGAGGATCTCTCAAATTTGCATATCATTATTCAAAGGCGACATGGTTCGGAGGCACCATTTTCATGGCCTGAGAACATCATTTCATGGCCTACGAATCTCTTATCTCACAATTCATGGCCCAGGACATCATGGTCTAAGGACGTCATCATTAACCGTCCAAAGACAACTTTTATGGTCCGAAGGGAATCTGCATCATGTTTAAATTGCTGCACAAATACATGTTCGTAGCATCTCTTTATTTGCAGGTGACCCTGTAAGCAACCGCCATCCCAGCAGGAGCGACCTCGCTCCAGTTCCTTCAACTATCTCAAACTTGACCGTTCACCATAACCACTCTTTCACCCATCCCGAAATCTCGTGTCCGTTTCTTGTATTGACTTCATTGTATATTCCGCCAATGGATCTAGAACTACACATGGCCTGATTCCTGTAAAACCAGGGATATGTAGGCAGCTCAAAGACCAGAGTCGGGCCTCTATCTTTGAAAACACCCCATTCAGTCAAAATTGGCCATCATTTCTTTACTCGAAAACTCTTTCATCCTTCCCAGGTAAAGAGGGGCATCTGTTGATACCTAATTTTTTTCCTATAATATTTTAAAGTACATATATACTTTCAAAACTGTGCATTAGCGTCAATTGATATCTTCCCATAATTTCTATATTTTATCCTAGTATTTTATTTACGTAAATAATTACAAATCGCATCACAAATGGCTTTATAGCATTTCATGACTTAATATTGCTATTTATAGTTATATTAAGTTCTAATTATTTCACAAATGGCCAGATTTACACCTTTTGGATACAATGCACTAATTTTGCAATTATAGCCCATGTATACATCACTGCATTATTTTACCAGAAATTGGTCCATTATATTTTTTAAAATATTGAATATTATTTTAAATGCATAAAAATCATTTTTTTGTAATTAGTTAATTATTTTACAAATTAATTTTATTCAATTACTTTGGGTATTTAATAAACAACCTCTTTTATTTCAATTTTAGCCTAAAACTAACCAGCCCAATACCCCTTATAAAATTAGCCCAAACCCTTAGGCCCAATTCCCTACCTGCCCGACCCAAACCCCTTGGCCAATCCTGGCCGTTGATCATTTTTTATCAACGTTCCAGGACTCCCCTACCTTAATTAAACCAAAAGACCCCCCTAACCCTAACCATTTCCCCCTTTCCCCGCCGTCACTCCTCTCTTCGTCTCTCAAACGCTCTCTAACAGAAACCCTAATTTCCCCCCGCCGTCACTAGCCTACTGCTGTTCTATGGTGGTTCTTCACCACCTCAGGCCTCTAATGGCCTCCTATATGCTATGGTATCTCCATCTCCTAGATCCTTGAGGAGATTCTCAAGGGACCAGGGCAAGTCTGCTTTACACCTTTGGGTTTTCTTGCCTACTTCAGGCCATTTGCTCGACCTTGAGTAAGATCTTTCTCATTTTCGTCTTAAATCCATGGTTTCCTAAGTCTGACCTCATCTCTGTTATACTTCTAAAAACCCTAATTTTTACCTTTGATCTTCTCAGATCTGTACAGATCTGAGACCGATTGAACGTATTTCACATGTTTCCTTGAAAGATTCCTGGTTTTTCAACTGATTTTTTCGTTTTTCCTAAAACTAGGTTTACCCTAAGTCATTTTCTCCAAAGATTTTCTGATTTTCGAATGTTAATCGTCTGTTCTTAAGTGTTATTGATTGATTTCCGCTAAGATTGTTTGGACCCTAGTCGATTTATGCTAAAGCCCCAATTTTCTTATACTTTTACTTCGTCTCTGGGTTTTTCCGTGTTACTCGTTGCATTGTTTCCTTCTGTGCTTTGACTTTCATGATTTCTCCTTAGTTTAATTCAGTATCTTGTGACTTTTTACCCTAGTTCATCTCTACTAGGGTTTCTAAGTCGATCTCTCGGCTAATTTATGTATGTTTATGAAATTTTATTTAGCCTATTTGTCTATTTGTGGAAACTGATACCCCCCCCCCCCTTAAATCAGTACTATTTTGAATTTTGATTTACTGATTTGCTCTGTTAAAACTTATGTGCTGATTCTTAATTTATTCCCTTGTTTACGATTTTAATTATTCTTCCTACCTTATTTAATTGCTTGTAATGTTACAGATTCTTCACGATTATTTCCTTAATTAGACTCCTATTTGTTTACCTCTTTCTTAGGTCTGATTTGATTTCTTTCCTTAAATGACTCCTGTCTTTTAACCGTTGAGTAGTTATCCTCAATTAAGGGAAAGACTATGCTGATTTTATGTGTAATTGATCCTGTGATTACCTTAATTGCTGAGTGTTGATTTCTTTTACCTTATTCTGCTCCGCTCCTAAACTGCTATATATACTCTCCTCTATTCTCACTTTTGGGGACACGGACATTAGTTCATAAACACACTTACACTTTAATACTCTCTTGTCTTCTCTGCTACTTGGGATATTCATTGATCTAGCCTGTCGTAAGCCAAGGCTAGATATTGCACTGCACCAGCTTCACACTCTGTGTTCTCTTTCCCTAACTGGTATGTCTCTGATTAAGTTTTGAAACCTCAAACTCTATGTGTTTCATTACTGCACTATTCCATTAACCATGAATCCAATATGTTTTCCCGTTTACTTCTTTGCTTAGCATGTTTAAAGTATTGTCTTGCTCAATATGTAACTAGCATGTCTAAACTATAACTACTTGTTTACTGCTTTATCTAGCATGTCTAAATCTTATTTGTTCAATATGTAGTCAGCATGTCTAAATTATGAATGCTTATGTAATGTTTGTCTAGCATGTTTGTTTCAATTCCTGCCTGCTCTTCTTTACTGATGAGATTATACTTAATTGTAAGGCCCCGTAAAAAAATTTGTGCTCAAAACCTAGCAGCTCGTAGGGTCAGGTTCCGAATATGTGTTGGGAATGTGTAAAACTTTTCTCGCCGCGGTTCGGACCCATTGTACTGATCTAAGTATTTAAAAATCAAAGAACCAAGTTTTTCCAGAAAAGTGTTATTTTGCGGTCCAGAATGCGGTCACAAATCATGTATGCGGACCGCATTTCTGCCGCAGATTGAGTCAGTGGTTTGGTTAAAATTAAGGTCAAAATGCGGTCCATTATGCGACCGCATAACTGATATGCGGACCGTATTTCTATCGCAAAGTGAGTCAATGTGTCAGTCAAATTTGAGGTCAAAAATGCGATGCATTACGCGACCGCAAATTGGGTATGCGGACCGCATTTCCGCCGCAGACCCAAACACTAGGATTGGATTTTTGGAGAACTTTTGCGGTCCATTCTGCCGACCGTATTTCATCTCTGCGGTCGCAAAGTGCGACCGCATATCTGACTCGGGTACCTATTTTTCTAAATTTTAAACCCGACCCCCTTTTTAATAAAACACCCCAACCCCTCATTTTAACGAGTTTTCTGAACAAAATAAGAGAGAGGAAGAGAGGGTTCTTCAGAGAGAAAGTCATCTTCATCAAATTTGATTCTTCAAAACTATCCGGGCCGGGAAATTTCAAAGTGATTATCTTCATCCCCATTCTTGCAGGTAAAATCCCTAACCCTTTTTCATTGATTTTCAGGTTTAAACTAAGGGGGGAGTCTCATGCATTGATTCTTGAAAATAATGGTTGAAAACATACATGCATGCCTTTTAAAACCTAAAATCTAGTAAGAGGAATTGGTTAGGAGTAAAGGATTATACAAGGAGGGTTGATAACCTAAATAAGTTTGAGTAGCAATTGTGAAATTCAATTCTAAGTTATATGTGTTAACTCGTGCACTATATTGACGTTGCTAGACTATTTGGTGAATTGAAAATAGGAGTTAAAAAGGGAATCCGGCTCCAGGTATGTATGGCTAACTTTGACCTTTGTAAAATCACCTTGTTTGGTGTACGAATATTTGGTATGTGATATCTACGTAGATTATGTGTGAAATTCTTGTGATTGGTATGATTTGAGTGTACATGGTTAAGTCTCCCGATATAATGGTGTAAATAATTGGCAATAAACCAAATGGGTGATTGTGAAAGTGTTATGTGGTAAGAGCTGAGAAACAAATGGTGGAAGGAAATCGTAAATGATGCAATTGGAACAACTGTGGTAATAACATATATGGCTTATCGTGGGCAATTATTGTTGTGACATAAAATGCATATGAGTTGTTGAATATGATGGGAATGGTGTTGTTGGTTATGGAAATTCTTTGTGAATTGTTGTTGTTATTCCTTGAGAATTGTTGTTGTAATTCATGAGAATTGTCGTTGTTGTTCTTTGTGAAGTGTTGTTGTTGTTGTGTTGTTTGTGAATTGTGATTGTTCGGTGGGATCGGGTTGCGCGCCGCAACACGAAGTAATAAGGTGTGGGTTGTGGTGATAAGGGTGGCCGAGGTAATAAGGGTGGAAAGTGATCGAAATCACTATTGAAATGAAAATATGAGAAAGTTGTGAAATCATTGATGTGAAAAATGTTGAAGGGGAAATGGAGAGATTGTAAACTTGTTTGGCTTGATTGTTTCCTTTCATGTGTATTTGATTGTTGATTCTATTACTGCTCGTTACTTGTGAATGGATTTGAGTTTACTTGGGGCAAAGTTTGTTCATACATACCAGTACAATTCAAATGTACTGACGTCCCTTTTGCCGGGGGCGCTACATTCGTGTTATGATTGTAGGTGGATCCATAGCAGGTACTCCAGTCCAGCGATCGTAGCTCCCCTTTACTTCCCGTCAGCTGAATTGGTGAGCCCCTTTCCTCTCGGGGCCTTGCGTGGCTCATGCCGCTTTTATTTCGGAGTCATGTTTTAATATTTGTGTAAGGTATAGCCGGAGCCTTGTTACCGGCAAGTATTGTATTATCCTTTTGTATCCTTAGAGGCTCCGTAGACAGTAAATGTGGGTTACGAACTTATGTAATATGTATTTTGTATGTTGGGCGATGTAAGTTGTAAACCACGCTAAGTAACCATGTTTGTTACTGTATATTTCGTAAAAAGGTGTTTTAATTATAATGGCTATTTATTTTGATTAATGAGTAATGAAAACACGGGGTAACACGTGGGATAGGAAAGGCACCCAGGTCCGCTTGACTGGGGCTACCCGGTCGAGCGCCGGTCATGTCCCTCGGTTTTGGGGCGTGACATTAATCTCTTGGGGCTTCCATTGATCCTAATTATGTGCATGATTCTGTCCAATACCCCCTGCTTTCAATATGGTTTTGCTATACCCCTGCTATGTGTCTCAATTACCAACTGTCATGACCAACCTATTAATTCTATAAAGCTCTTGAGAATTCTGTGCATTTTGCTGTTTATGTGTTTCCCTATACGTTGATGTGCATTCTATGTGTCCCCAACCCCTCTATCCCTGTGTGGAATCTGTTTGCCAAGTGTTTTGAATCTGGTTGTTCTGTGATTTGTGTTCTGATTTCGAAAGTGTTTTAATACTTTTCTCAAACTATTGTACCACCAAACTGGTTCCTATTTTAGAAAACCTTTTCACTCCTGGAGTCATCTCTATAATATTTTTTCCAAAAAATCTTTCAAAACTATGTCAAGCACTCTCACTTTACTCCTAAGTCAATAGGTTCTGCCCCTCCAGTGTATGTACTGCCTTGGGATCCTCTTGAGATTCCTTTGAACTCTGGCACACTGGGGCTGGCCATTCCACACTGCACATATTTAGTCCCTATTGTGAAAAGTCTAGGTGTGAGCACTGGCGCCGGGATCCTTGAGGTCCTTAGGGAACTCTGACACACCTGGACACGAATTTGGTAATGAAATCCTAGGCATTTGAGACTACTGAAGGCCTGGTACTCCCAGGTTTGCTTTGGGCCTGCATCAGGCTCCCTATAGTTTAATCTATATTTCATTTATGTAATTTATTCAATTCTAGTCTGTAATAATCTTTGTAAACAGATATTGGGGTAACTAGTGAAAAGGGAGGGTAGCTATTCAATTCTAGGCTTTGCATTATGCAAATCTGCATTAGAAATCGTGTTCTAGGATTGTTGTGTCTATTTGCATTCAAACCATGCCAAACCTGTGCACTAGATATCCTGTTTTTAGGGTATTCACGTTTGCGGCTTCAGCATATTGCATGTTATAGATTACTACTCAATTCCTGGTTCTGCATCAGTACTGTCACTCAGAAATCCTGTTGCTAAATAATCCTGCCTAATAAAAACAGTCATCCCTGCGTGCATTAGATATCGTGTTCTTAGGACTCTGTTTGCATCTGTTTGGATCCTATCTATTTCGACTAAATAAATAATTGTTCATGAAATGGTTTAAAAACGGCCTCACACATAGGTGTCATATTCTGATGTAAACTGGTACAAATCACCTGTTATAATCTGTATCACCTAGATCAGCATGCCTATAGGTTGAATAATTCCAAATTGTTTAAACAGCTCCTGTAAATGTGATTGCATATAGTTCTGCGCCTAGGCAAGCCTTAGGTGATTAATTTCCTTGTATAAAACTGATAACTGTGTTATGATTGTTTATAAACTACTGAAGTCTAACAGATTTTGAAAACCAGTAGGCAAGCCGGATAGGATTCTGCCACTTTCCGTAAAACAAATGCTGCATGTTCTGTTCTGTAATGTTCATCTAGATATCATGTTCCTAGGCTATCTGAATTTCTTTAAAATCAGTTGTTTGAGACGTGTTGCTTATTTGCCTATGTGTATGTGGAGGTAAATATGAGCCTTTTATCTGCTTCCATAATTGACAGTCCTATGTGTTATTTGTTGTCGTCTAGACTTTTCCCTTTTAATACCTTAGGATTGTCTAGAACTGCCCAAGTCCAGAGGTCCTAAACTCCTCCGGGACCACAAGGAAGGGACGGGTAACAGCACGCTTAGAGTTCGTTAATCAAAACTCGCTTATATAACCGCTAAGGGGTGGGATAATGGGTAGTAAAAGGATATGATGACCTGTGCTCTAATGCAACGTGTAACCCCTCTCACCGAGGAGTGATTACCGGGCATTTTACGGATATGATCCTATAGGATAAACAACTTAGGACCTCCCTTATTCCTGTTACATATGTGTGCTGCTTATCTGTTAAAAGTCTTCATTCCTTTACATATGTGTGCTTAGACTGCTTATTTGCTAATTGACTAATTCATAAAGTAAGTTCGGCCGGGACCACCGTTGTGGACCTCGAGGGGTGCCTAACACCTTCCCATTAAGGTTATTTCGAGCCCTTACCCTAATCTCTGGTAATGCAAACTGGTTACATGAGTTAATTGCTCTAGGTGTCCTACGCACCTTAATCCATTAGGTGGCGACTCTTCAAACACCCAATTCCCAAAAGGAAACGAGTTGTTCCCCCATGAATGTCGAAACCCGGATTTCCCCGCGAAGGTAAAAATGGGGGCGCGATAGTAAGTCCATCCGTTCCATCTGGAACCTTGACACGAACTCCCTGAGCATCTCGTTGTCCCTCTGCTTGACCTTGAAAAGGTCTGACTTTCTGGTCTCGACCTTGATGGCCTCGGCATGGGCTTTTACGAAAGCATCAACAAGCATAGCAAATGAATCAATGGAATTTGGGGGCAAGTTGTGATACCATATCATTGCTCATTTGGCAAAATCTCCCCAAACTTCTTCAATAACACCGACTCGATGTCATCGTCTTCCAAGTCTTTCCCCTTTTGTTGCGCAGTATATGAGGTCACATGCTCGTTTGGATCTGTGGTCCCATTGTATTTAGGGATGTCGGGCATACGAAACCTCTTTGGGATAGGCCTCGGTGCCGCACTCGGAGGAAAAGGCTTCTGGATAAACTTTTTGGAGTTCGGCCCCTTCAATATCGATGGTACTCCCGGGATCTGATCGACCCTGGAATTGTATGTTTCCACCTTCTTGTCATCATTAGCCTCAATCTTCTTATCACCCGACTCCACTCGTTTTTCAACTCTTCGAGCATCTTTATCACCTCGGGATTTACCCTAGGCTCGGCTTCACCCGATCTCTCGATAATTTGCTCATCTCTTTGAGTGCTTTCTCGGGATCATTCGGGCTCGACCCTGTTGGGAGCGAGACTTTGATTCTGCAGCTGTGCTATTGCTGCTTGTTGAGCCTGCAACATTTTGAAGATTAGATGTGGGCTTACCCTATCACCTTCGCATTCGGGCATTTCCCGAGTTGTTTGTCGGGGTCCTCCGCGAACACTATTTTCGGGATCAGTTGGCAAATTGACGTTGATGGCCACCTGTGAGTTAGCATCGGCCGGATTGGCAACTGGGACACCGTTGGGATCGGTAGGAGGCACCTCGTTGCTGGGCACCGAGTTATTATTTTCGCTATGATGGCCAAACTCAGCGTCAATCTTCAAGTGAGCAGACTAAGAGTTTGACATTTTTAGGCTGACTTGAAATTAAGACTTCAAAGAACAAGCGTAAAATATGATGTGTTATGGAGATTCGTATTAAATTATTACTATTATCCTTAGCCCCACGGTGGGCACCAAACTGTTTACCCTAAAATTGGATAACAAAAAAATTTGTACGCGGTATATGTGGTTTGATTCAACCCAAATAAGTAAGAATATTAGATGAATGAATTAAAGATGAAATTGTCACACCTCCTTTTTCCTACACCCGCAGGGTGTAAAGGAGTTTTTCCACTTAAAGGACAATCGAAACGGGATTTATTATTAAGATTTCAGAGTCGCCACTTGGGAGATTAATGGTGTCCCAAGTCACCGGTTGAATCCCGAACCAAAGAAATTATGACTCTGTTTAACAGTCCGCGATCCAGAAATCCGAGTAAGGAATTCTGTTAACCCGGGAGAAGGTGTTAGGCATTCCCGAGTTCTGTGGTTCTAGCACAGTCGCTCAACTGTCATATTTGGCTTATTTGTTTGATTTTAGTACCTGTTTTAATCTATGTACTTTTAACTTTGAACCGCTTTTATTATTATTATTTTAAGAGAATTGCAACGTTATTAAAACACGTCTCGAACCACGTCACATAAATGCACCCGTGGTTTTTGACATATTTTAACATCGTTGAGATTTGGATTTGGGTCACATAAATGTGCACCCGAGTTTAAGAAGGTAGATTATTAAAATACGCGCCTAAAGCAACCACGCGTTTGCACTTTGCGAGGGCCATGGAATTTGCTAAATGGCACACCTCGAATTCTAAGGATTAAAACTAATTAAGTGAGGGCCATGAGTGAAACTTTCTTTTATTTACAAACTTTATGGAAATAAACTTCTCCTTTACAAACTTCACGCTTTCCACTCTATCCTTCAATCAGAGAAATTCGCTTCATTGCCTTTTGAGAATTAGAATCTCTTCTTGCGGAAAATGTAATTATCTAAGATTCAAAAAAATAGAATATATGTATGTGATTTTCAGACAATCAGACATTAAAAAGGAAGTTAGAAAACTACCAACATCAAAGAGGTGCAAAGTTGTATCTTCAGATTCTCATGGTTTTTATTCCACAAAATCCTAAACCTTCTAATAGTAACTGGATGCATCAATAAAACAATGAAATTCTTGATATGCCTATTTCAAAATGGCACATGTGTAAATCCTAAATCAGACATGATTTCTATTTACCACCATGCGTACATGGCATTAAAACTATATATATATATATACATAAACCAAAGACCAGAACGTCTAAGCAAGTTTTACGAATTTGAGCCTAAACTGACTTGTAAAAGTAATACTAGTATCTAAACGTCCCAAGTTAACCAATCAACACCCATCAGTAGCTCGTGAAATTCAAACTTATCCTAAAATAGCAGTGCAACAGCTACAACCACAAACGTCAGATCCAAAACGAAATGACGTGAAATTCAAACTCATCCTAAAATAGCAGTGCAACAGCTATAACCACAAATATCAGATCCAAAACGAAATGAAGGAGATTAGAAGTAACCTGGAATTAGCTTTCCGATTAATTGAAATGCAGCAATTACACGGATTGAAACGAAGCGACGATTACAGTCAGAAATCGATACAGCTTCAAACGAAGTCAGTGAAAATCGAACCGGAAAACCAACGGACAGTACCTCGACGCCTCCGGCAACCTCGAATCTTAGTTAAGCTTAACTCGCCGAATAGAACCTCAAACGGAAAACCTCGTCGGAAATCTCCAACCTCGGAATGAGCAACAAACGAACAGAGCTTCGGACAGATTTAACAAACGAGTTCCAAAAATGGACTCAACCTCAAACGACAAACAAAAGAGACTCTATCTCTCTTTCTGTTGCGATTTACTTCTTCAAAATGAAACTGAGCGAAAGAAGATGAAACATCTTAAATGTTTTCTCATTGTAATAGCCGAGCCAGTCCATCCTCTGTTGTGTGTGCGTGTGTGTTCAGCGGCTGAAATCCATGAAGAAGATGAGGGAATTCAGATGGGGAAGGGGTCGTTTATGACTGCTCGTTCTTGTGAGAAGATGGGGTGAGGAAGATGATAAATACAGGGGGGTGGGGTTCTTGGTATTGCGCAGCTCCCCCTTAGATTTTTTTTAAGTATTATTTATAGGTAGAGTCTAGGTCTAGGTGTAATTTTGTTTATTTGTCAATTAGTCCCTAGGTTTTTTGTGTTAAGTCTTTAGGGTCTTTTTTATTTATTTTTTATCCCAAAGAAGAGTCTAGAAGGGTCCCTAGACTACACAATGACTCTTTTTTTTTTTTTTTTGTATTTTTAAAAATAAGATAGAAATTCTACACAATGTCAAAGCTAATCCTAATTAATTAAACTAGACATGAAACTATATATTTTTTTTGTTTTCGAAATTATATAAAGATTAAAATAAGGTACTATTTTTGTGTTGTTTTTTGAATTTATGAAAAATGCACAAACTAAAATATTTTTTGTAATTTTCATTTTTCTTGTACTAAAATAAAGTAAAAGCGTCAAAATTAATTGAAATAGCGCTATTAGGCCTAAATTAAATATTTACATGCTAAAATATGAAAAATCTTGGGGAGGGTCAACAATCACATGTCTACAGAAATAAGCGATCAAACCAATTGTAAAGTTATGGCCACGCCTGGACTTAGACTGAACAGTGACTTCATCCTCGATCAGACTCTCGGCTCGAGCCCGGTCGTGAATGAAGAACAGGACAAGTGAATAAGAACTTTAATAGTAGCTAAAAGGCAGAAAAATAAGTTTGTATTGCTTGGATTTGCATGTTACAGTGTGTCTTACAAAAGGAAAACTTTCCCCTTATATAGTAGGGAAGTTTCATCCCTAGTATAAGTCTAAAAAAGGTAAAAATCTTCATTTATCGTTAATTACTGATCCATAACCGACATCGAGCGAGATACGCGCCGTGATATCCGGTTGGGTGAGAATATCACGTCCCTCTATCCGTCGTCTGTAACTATTTACTGTGTTTCCCGAGGTCTTAGAACTCATTCTTGGCCCGAGGCGCGTCGCTCTATCATACCCGATGACGAGTACATCGTTCACCCTTCCTCGATCTCGATACGAAGGGTTTCTAACCTCAATTACAATCTCATGCATCCATTCCCTTCTTCCGTTTTCTCATCGGGAATCGGGGTAGATATTATCCCCGATTTTACCCATGCACAACTTCAAACAAGTGTTCGACAAACTCAATAAAGCGACAACAAATCATACTTACTTTATTTGTTAGAAAATAATGCAAGATGGAAGAAGAGTACTCAGAAATTTCATAAGAAAAATCTAAGGGAAAGGACATGTATTTATAGCCAAAAAGTGGGATCCAAATGAAAATGTGCAACCTTTCATTTCAGGCTACCACTCCAAAGTGGCTATTTTATGTAACAGCTATTTTCGTAAAATACCTGAACAGATAATGAGAAAATAAAACGAGAGGGAAAACTATATTACCGTTATGGAAGCGATTTATTTGGATTAAAAATATTAATATAATCTTTAAATTAACAAATAAATTTGATCCAAAAAAGACCAAATCCAAAATCGACATGTGACTTGCCTCTTCACAACTCTTTAAGAACTAGAAGAAGTATAATTATATATAAACTCATTAAATTTTTTTTTCTCTAACATGGGACAATGTTCAAAGAAGATAAATTCAAATATTTATGTTTCCTTTTATTTTCTATTCACACAACTTTAAGCCAAAAAAACCTAACACATACGTCACTCACATGTTGAGACAGGGTTTTAATTAGTGTTACGTAGAAGTAGTATATAGTACTTTTTTATAAGTTACGGTAATTACCTTTTAGCCCACTACTCACAATTTCTTTTTTTCCTTTTTCATCATTTATTTTTTCTCTTTGGTTTTTCCAAACAGTTTCCTTGAAACGACAAAAACTCAGATTTGCAGCTTTGTCGAGTCGTTGAGCTCTCAAATTCCTCCCTCCTCCCAAACACCAATTCATAACTTCAGATCCAAAGAACACAGCGAGAGAGAGAGCTTACATTCTGTCGAACAGTAATAAAAGATACAGAGCAAAAAGAATCCGTATTTGATAAACAAAAGAGACGTTTCAAGAATAAATTTTCAAGATCTCACAGCAATGCACTCCACCGTCCGATCCCTCTTTATTTTCATCATCTCCTCTCTGTTCCTTGCATACCCATCTTTTGCCAAGGTAGAAAATTTTGCAAAATCTTGGAATTTCAGTGAATTAATAATTTGATGCACTTTAGTTTCTGAATATTTAAATGGGTTTTTGTTTTTGGGGTTCACCATCCTTGGATCTTGAGTTAACTCTATGATGTGTTTCTTTTTTATTTATTATTTGTTTATGTAACTGCATTTTCTGTAGTCAGAGGCCGATCCGGGATTTGAACTTTACGTGTTTGCCACTGAACCCACTGACCATTTGAGTTACTGAGTTCGACCTTTAATATTTGTAATCAGTAGGTTTCTTAACACGTGTATCAGTTGGGCCGAATCCGTAGCTTCTATTATGCATCAGAGGGTTTTATGATTCGTTTCTTTTCTGCTATTTATGTGTAAATGCTTAGTTTTTATTGATGTTGAGCTTTGTGGAAATAAATAGAGACTTTGTATGATAATGCTATTTGATGAACTGAAATTGTAGTTGGGTAGTGATTTGAAGGTTACAGACTGGATGTTTTATGGTAATTTTATTAAGATTTTATGTTTATAGGTTCTAAGTGTGTAATAATTTTGTGTTTTATAAAAGAAAAAATTGACCTTTTATTTTATAATGATCTGATGCTGAAGGTCTAGTTGGATAATGATTTGAATCTTACAAAATGGATGCTTTATGATCATTTTCTTTTTAAGCTGTGAATGTGTTTACATTCATACTGTTAATGATTTTGAGCATTGTTGAGACAAAGGTTAGAGTAGTAACTCTTCGCTTAGCTGGCTAGAGCATTTTGTTTGACGCTTTTTATGTGAGTTGGGACTCTTATGTTTGTTGGAAGTATAACAACGGAATTCAAAGTTTCCCCTTGGCCCTTTCTCTCTGAATCTGTTCTCAATTTTACCTGATTATTCTGTTTTGAGGTTATTTTTAATTGAGAAACTATAAATCATTATTACTTGAAAGAAGATCTCTTTTCACTTGTGGATTACCTTGCCTTAAGCTTTTTCACCTCTCAAAACAGTGTCTTCGGCTCTTTAATATGTTTAGATCAAAGAAGGGAACGAGAATGCAAAATGGAAAGGAAGATCGATAGATAAGCTCTAACCAGATATATCTTCTTATAATTCTAATCTTTTCAAAAGTTGAAGGGTATGAAACCTTTATTTCACTCCTCCTTAGTCCATACACTCTGTAAGCACAAAACTGGCGCATTTACTCATCGCCTTCCTTTGAATATTTCTTGTTTCACCATGTCTTCTGCTACTTGTTCTTTTATTCTTCTATACCTTCTGCTGCCCTCCTAATAAAGCATATGCGATAGTTGATACTAATTAACATTCAACAATCAACGCAAATGCTGTTCGGTTAGGATATCTTATGAGAGCCTAAAGACTTCTCTTTTAATGTCTCTAAACTCAGATAGGAAAATCTGGTTTCACAAAAATTTTGCTGGTAAGAACGTGGCTTGAGTTTATCTGATGGTATGGATGTCTTTTCTGCTATTTGCTGCAGTATCAAGCAGATGAACCTGTCACTCTTTGGGTAAATAAAGTGGGACCGTATAATAATCCACAAGAGACGTACAACTATTACAGCCTTCCATTCTGTCACCCTGGTGATGGTGGTCACAAGTGGGGTGGCCTTGGCGAGGTTCTTGGTGGGAATGAGCTTATTGATAGCCGAATTGACATAAAGTTCAAAAGTATGTTTTTTTGAAATTTCACAATGGATTTGTTATTCCTCAAAAGTGCATCTTTTTCACCATGTTCCGTTTTTATTACAACAGGAGATGTGGAGAAAAGCACAATATGTGATCTTGCATTGGATGCAGCAAAAGTGGCACAATTTAAGGATGCAATCGAAAATTCATATTGGTTTGAGTTTTTTATGGGTATATATTTTTTTAATATGTCCTATGGTTTTTTCTTTTTTTAAAGTTCTTTTAACGGTAACACATAGCTGCTAGATGAGACCTGCTAAGGTACTGACCTTTTTACTGTATCCGGTGATCTGTATGTATTTTGTGGTTATGACTTTTGGCTTCCTGCATCAGACGATTTGCCATTATGGGGTATGTGCTCAGCTAGTTTTTGTCTTGTGAATTCTGATAACTAGGTACTGTTTAACATAACTGAAATTCATTATGGTGTAATGGAAATTCAGGTTTCGTCGGTGAAGTGCTTCCTGATAGAAGCCGAGACACCAAGCATGTGCTCTACACACACAAGAATTTTCTTATTCAATACAATGGAGACCAGGTAATGTATTATTGATCTTCACTCTTGTGGTCACTTCTCATACCTATTGCAACTTAATGTTGCTATGCTGAGTTAACTTTTTAACTCCGACAGATCATTCATGTCAACCTAACTCAAGAGAGCCCAAAGCCATTGGAGGAAGGAAGACTCTTGGGCATGACGTACTCTGTAAAATGGGTTCCCACAAATATTAGTTATGAACGCCGGTTTGACGTATACCTGGATTACCCCTTTTTTGAACACCAGGTACATGCTAATCACCATCGATGGTCCTCACCTTGCACTCGTATCGCTTTTATTGAAAGAATCAACTGAACAATGAAATGGTGATTGCAGTCTTATGCGCTGTTCATTTGGCTCTATCCTCTATGAGCTATGACCGGGTCAATTATATGAAAGAACAACTTTGATAACTGAAAATGCGTCCAGTAGACAAATCCATACTTATTTCCAACAGATAACTGTTCACATTTCCTTTACTGATATGATTAGAGGCAATACTTTGTTGCCCCGAGAGAAGTCGTAGAATTTAAATTCCTTGTGGCTTTCTTGTCTCATGTGTGTTTTGAAACTTCATTGTCATCTGGTCCTTGTTGAAACAAATGACTAACGGAGAAATCCGCACAAACAAACGCGAGTATCTCCAAGTTACTCTTTCTGTTGCCAGCCTCTGTTAACTTCTTATTCTTTATGCAGATTCACTGGTTCTCTGTTTTCAATTCGTTCATGATGGTTATTTTCCTCACTGGCTTGGTGTCTATGATTCTGATGCGCACTCTTCGTAATGATTATGCTAAATATGCCCGTGAAGATGATGATCTGGAGTCTCTGGTAATGCTTCTTCTTCTCTTGAATCATGTCTTTGCATGATGTCTGTGTGAGAAAAGCCCATATTGAATCATGTCTTTGCATGATGTCTGTGTGAGAAAAGCCCATAGTCCCTTAAGTTCGAGCGTTGATGCAAAATCGTACCTTAAATATATAGTGGGGCACTAGTAGTCCTTCTAGTTTTAAAAATGGTGCACTTTGGTCCTGATAGATGGAACTTGTTAGCTGTTTATGTTACCCGTATTTGTTGCCGCCCAATACAGAATAACCCTTTCCTGATAGAAATTGCAATTGCAGATGCTTTGATGGCATTTCAACTCCTAACTGATCTGTAAAAGCTAGAGGCCTAATGAATCTTTTTGGTTGTAGTAATCTATCCCCTGTAAATAATGTGTTCCCCTTTCTAGACTTCATTAGCTCTCTCATTCTGGCCCAACAGCCAATTTTCTGGTTAGCTCCCTGCACTAGATATAGAACTTTTTATAACTGGTGCTAACACATCTACTCTTGTACTTATTGCATCTTCTTCATGCCAGTAATATAACACCTTACTTCAGAAAAAGAAAAAAAAAAAAAAACCCGACAACACATTTCACCTTTCTTAGTGAAACCGGCCATGTTTTTCTTTTCCTTCTTTTTCCCGAAAAAGGGGCCATGTTAGCTTCTGCTACCAGACACTCACTATTCACCATAAAAACTTCCCGAACTTGCTATACATTTTCGAAGAGATGGGTCTCCTCTGTTAACACAATTAAATTGCTATATATTTTACAAGAGATGGGTCTCCTCTGTTTACACAATTAAAGATACCATCTAATGTTCTTCTTGGCCGACTTCAATTTTTAGCCAATTGTTGGCTTTCGGGTTGGAAGAGCTTTTGTAGATTTTTTTGCATCTTCTTTCATGCTATATTTACTTTTTGTAACTGCACCCTACAAATAATAAAATTCTTTATTATTACTTATAAAAAGAATGGCGTGATCTTCTTGCATAAGCTATGTGGCTTTGGGTCATTTCTTCCTAGAAAAAACAAATATGAAGAAGCCTCCACATTGAGTGGATCAACAACCTGAAAAGAAGGTTTAGTTCTAATTAGCCAGCTTATCCATGAAATGTTCTTCAGTTTCAAAAGCCATCGCCGACAGATCTACAATGCTGCTTTCAAACAATGGTAGTAAATCACCTCAAAGGCTGTTTCATTGGCTGCATTCTTTCCAGGACTGATTCTGCCTTCACACCTTTCCCCTGCTTATCAAGCACCCAGTATTGCTTTCATTCAATTTATTCTTGTCTTCTCTGAGGAATGTGGAAAACTCTCGGTATGGCACCAATCTATTCTCCCCCAGCTAATTCCACCCAGAAGAAGTCTTTAATCCACCTGCAGTGCACTCCCTTATTTGCTTAACAGGTCCCTATTTTCGGACCTCAGGAACATAATGGAATCACCAGCAACAATCTTTTTGTGATTCATGAAAGATGAAAGTACTCCATCCAAGTCAATACGTTGAGAGAGAGGTGCTTTTGTTTAGAAATAGATTATTTTGTATTGAATGGCAAAAAGTAAGGGGTGATATTAGTAGCTAATAGATTCCATCCACCAGGACCAAATGTGCACCATTCTTAGAAACTGTTACTGCTCCAGTCAGTGCATATTTAAAGGACAATTTTGAGTCTTTACCCAAATTTAAGGTACTATTTGAGGCCTTTTCTCATGTCTGTGGCAAATTTTTGATAGTTTATCAAAAATTTAAACTAATTGTACAGGAGAGGGATGTAATTGAAGAGTCTGGTTGGAAACTTGTCCATGGTGATGTCTTCCGGCCTGTACCAAATTTGGCCCTGCTTTCAGCTGTTGTTGGCACTGGCGCTCAGCTTACAACACTTGTTCTCCTTGTGATCATATTTGCTATTGTTGGAATGTTATACATTGGGTATGTCTACGGCCTTCCCCTCTAATTATATGTACTAAATCTGAAGATTGTGGTTCTAGGTAGAGTTTATTTCCGGTTCATTACCTCTGGCTCCCTCTTTAACCTGTTTTTTTTTTTGGGTTTGTGGGGGTCGGGGGGGGGTGGGGTGGGGGTGTTAATGAAATAGTGATACACTTTAATAATCTTCATCCTCTCTATTTGAGTTCCAGTACATGGATTTGGATATTTCCTAGTGAATCAAATTTGTCAGTGCTTAAAATCTTTACTATTTTATCACCAGTACTTGGCATTTACAGTGCTTCTCATGTGGGTATAACATTTTTTTACTATTTTGGGTAATAATATAAATCTTATACAACTAGCACAAGTTTAAAGAACTCAAATTTGTCTAACTAACTTACTATAGTTTGGATTTGATTTTTTTTTTTCAGTAAGCTAAGTTTTCAAATATTAGTTAAATTTTCTTACACTGCTACCTATATAGTATAAAAATCACATAACTGGCCATGGTTAAATAATGTCACATACTGAGGGAGTATTTTTCACCCCCTAATACTTCAATATTGTGCTTATCTGCTGTACTTTATATTGCTCAGGAGAGGAGCTATTACTACAACCTTTATCGTATGTTATGCTCTTACATCATTCATTGCCGGATACGTGAGTGGTGGCCTGTACTCTCGTAATGGTGGTATGTTATCTTTCTGCAGCTGACGTCTCTTCAGTTGATTCAATCAATTATCTCTAATCATTAAGTGATTGAAGGTTGTTTTTTTACCCTTGAATATTGTCAGGTAAAAAGTGGATAAAGTCGATGATCCTTACAGCGTCACTTTTCCCCTTTATGTGCTTTGGCATTGGGTTCATTCTAAACACGATTGCTATATTTTATGGATCGTTAGCTGCTATTCCCTTTGGAACAATGGTGGTGGTTTTTGTTATTTGGGCTTTTATTTCATTTCCTCTGGCGCTTCTTGGTACTGTTGTAGGAAGAAACTGGAGTGGTACACCAAACAATCCGTGCCGTGTTAAGACCATACCTCGTCCTATCCCTGAGAAGAAATGGTACCTCACACCATCTGTAATTTCTCTGATGGGGGGTCTTCTTCCCTTTGGGAGCATTTTCATTGAGATGTATTTTGTCTTCACTTCCTTCTGGAACTACAAGGTAATTTTTCTCTCCTCTTTTTTCTTTTTGGGCTAAATGGAAATAGCATTTTAACAAGATATTGTTCCTTGCACTATTTTACTTGACAATCTTTTCAACTTTATTAGATGTTCATTTGCTTCACTACTCGGTTTTCCACTATGAGCATTGAATTAGTCGGAGACAAAATAATTTTATTGCCTAAGAACTGTTTTTGCGTATGATTATATACCGTTCTGTGATTGTTTATACATGTCATGCATATATAGTTTCTAAGAACTAATTGACAGCTAAAAACTGTTCGAGGAGTGAGTGCACACTTAAGACCTATGACTGACATGTGCGAATAAGTTTCCATTGGTCAAAATTATAAAATAGAAAAGGTACCTAGATGTAACATTGTTTTGGGCATGACGGCATGCCCCAGGACTGTCCGGTGTGTTTACTGTCAGACACTACTTCCGACATGGATAGTGAAACCATTCTAACTGCCCAAGCTTAAGTTGGAAACCATATTTGAACTTTATAATGAGGCATAGTGCAACAGAGACAAACTTGCATTACATATCAATGTCTTTGCCTATAGATGCTGGTGACCATTTCTCTAGTTGCTTGAGATTCTGAAACATTGATCTACTAATGTTTTTTGGTATAGTTCCTTTCTTTTTCCCTAGATTATTAGACAAATCATTTCAACACATAAAGGACAACTTGCAATGGTTACTTCTTCAAAGTAGGAAACCCAACATTGTACAGCAACGATCTTAGAGCATTTAATATGTAGCGGACTTGGATGGTCCTTATCTTTCATGCCATCGACAATAACTACTTTCTTGTCTGTTAATTTGCTGGAAGTTTTGTACTATTTATCTATTGCATTTCTGCTGCGTAGCTGTATTATTTTGTTTTTCTAAATAATGTGTTTTACATTTGTATTTGGCTGCTGACCTTTTTGTTGTTGCGCAGGTCTACTATGTCTATGGTTTTATGCTTCTTGTATTTATTATCCTGATCATTGTCACTGTTTGTGTGACAATTGTGGGCACATATTTCTTGCTGAATGCGGAGAACTACCATTGGCAGTGGACTTCGTTCTTCTCTGCTGCCTCAACAGCTCTCTATGTGTATTTATATGCGATATATTACTATCATGTAAAGACTAAGATGTCCGGTTTCTTCCAGACCAGCTTTTACTTTGGCTACACTATGATGTTCTGCCTTGGCCTTGGTATCCTTTGCGGTAAGCTATTTATTTTTTGTATGTCTCAAGTCGATGCAGAATCTGGCGGGTCTCAATTAAATTCTTATCCCTGTCATGGACTTAAGTTCTGACTTTATTCTTTCTTGATTTGTTTGGAACTCCAGGTGCTGTAGGATATCTCGGCTCTAATTTGTTCGTTAGGAGGATTTACAGAAATATCAAGTGTGATTAATTGCCTAAATGAAGCAATATTGAAACGCTGCGCCACAGTTTTGCATGCCTGTCACTTGAAGAGAGAGTTCAGAGAATTTCCAGATAATACCACAGCAATCTGGCCACCTAATGTGAATGAAGATTATTTTAGAAGAGGATGAGGAAAGAAAATTAGTTTTTATTTCCTATTTTCTGGTTTAGGATGGGTGAAAGTGTTTAGTAAGTTCTGTGGGAGAAAACACTGGAAGATTGTCCAACTTTCTTAGTGCATAGATAATATTACTTACATTTGTTATTACTTGAAAGGACATACATAATCAACACTGTATTTTGGAATACGTTGAGAATCATTTTAAGATGAAGCAACATAGTACTTCAATTGCTTAAACATGTTTCTTAGGTTCCTTTTCTTTCATCCCCCCCCCCCCCCCACCCCCTCTTCCGAGTGCTTTATACCAAATGGTTCCCTCTCCAGGTGCTAGTCCACCTGCACAACCAGCTAGAAGTGGAAAACAAACAGGCGGGTAGAGGTTGTCTTAGAGGGGGAGGCCAAACCCATTGTTATGCTTACAAATGTTCTTGTAGACATTTTGCTATGATTTGTTGAACATTAGGTCTTGCCTATGCTAGTTTTGCTCACATTGCCAATCCAAACCCGGATATAGGAAGAGGGTTGTGACACATCTGCGTAACCATGTCCATAGTGCGAATCATAGTGATCGCCTCTTCTTTTTGCGGATCCCTTTTCCTATCAACAGCAAATTGTCTCAGTTTGACTAATAGTCACGGGTTCGAGCCATGAAATTAGTCACTAATCTTGCATTAGGATAGGCCGCCTATATACACCCTTTGACGTGCGGCCCTTCTACGTTCCTTGCGTGAACGCGAATGCTTCGTGCACCGGAGTGCTTTTTCCATATCACATTAGAGGCCAAAAGAGAAGTAATCTGCAAATAGGACAGCCTAATCATCAATTACTCCATTGCTATATCATAAAACTGTGCCATTGGCCAATGAAAGAGCTCTGTTACTGCCTATAGTTCCAAGACTATGGTCAAATAAAACTTATATCAGAAGGTTATATCATATTATATAATTTGCAGAAGCAGAGCAGCGTGTACGTAGTCTATCTTCATTGTATTTGTCATAATCATATTTAACTTGCCAGAATTTCCAAGGAACTCAATCTCAATTTTCGTTGATCAATAAAATCCCTCCTCAGCAATGAAAGGTGTAACATTTTCAAGGGGAGATTGGATAAAAGAGAACATTATCCACTATCAGAGCACAATAAACAGTTACGAAACACACCAAGTGCTTATTACTTCCTCCCTTCCAATTTATGTGATGAAATTTGACTTATCACGAAGTTTAATAAATAATATTAAAACTAATTATCTTAAACATGTCATGATATTTCAGTGGCTATTACCATTAAAGGTGAAAATATAATTAAATTATTTTTAAATCTGATGTATCATTCTTTTTGTAACGGACAAATAAAAAAACAATACAACATAAAATAAGACAAAGGGAGTACTGTAAAATTAATGCTTCTCGCCAAACATAGTAAGTAGTGTTTAGTAATGCCTATCTCTGTCTTTGATGTGCGTACACTCTATCATCCCCAGACCTCACTTGAGATTTTACTGGGTTGTTGTTGTTGTATCTCTGTCTTTGCTGGCTGATACTCTGATAACAACAATTGCTGAGACTGTTAAGTACAGAGGTGTTACCAGAATGCAATGGCCTCACCTTCACAGCAGTAAAACAATAATCTCAGGGAACATGAAGAGTTGAGTAGACCAAATTGAAAGAATCAATGACAGAATTAACAATAGCATAGACCAAAAAGGAAGAACTGATTAGTAAATCCTCAGCGCGAGTCTTTTGAATATTTGACATCACCCTAGTTACAATGTTCTCAAAGATTGAATCGATCTGGTTACTGAAAGTACCCTTGTTTAACAGTTTTGTGATGCAAAATAAATAAGAAGTCATACAAAGAGGATCAAAGCTACAACTGTTGGAAGAATTCAAAAGCAAAAGGTAAGAATACATGCCGCATAAGCACTAGGATGTGTGTTCTACATTGTCAATTTCATATGGTAGTAATAGCACGGGCTAGCCACTTTTCAGCTCATGTAATTGCAAAAAGGCCACTGTCATGGAGTTTCAAATTCCACAGGTGAAACTACATGACAGTTTGGACTCTATGACAGTGACTATTTTTCAATCACCGGCGCTGAAATGTGGCTATTTGTGAATCTTATCCTTTCATATGCAAAACAAATAACACAGAGAAGTCAACTTGAGGAATCCTCAGGCATTCTCACTCAAAGTGCCTCCACAGCCAAATTTCATGGATAGCTATCCAGAATCCATGGCCAAGCTTTCTTACAAATGTGATTTGAAGGAGAGTAACACCAAGTAATTGTCATGTAATTTGGCGCAGACCTGAACAGAAGCTTCTTGCAATTGTTATTTTAAGCAACACTTCTTTTCTTTTTAGGCTGCTTTCTCTTAGTGCTGCTCTATTTCAATAACAAAGCATGCATTGCCAGTGGGCTTCTTTTAAAAAGCTGTTATCTATATGAGTTTCCAACAATACAATCATTACAGCTCTAGTTGCGCTAAATAAGCTTCGCATGCCCACAGGACAGTGAGAGAAGATACTGTCCCAAGATAAACTAAAGACCTTCCACTTCTCTGCCTAGCAATGCAGAGGAGAAGCTCCAAATTAATTAGGAATTTAGTAATACTATCATATGGCAGAAAGTGGTTGAGGTTTCAGCCAACAGGAAAAAAGGAGAATGGAATTATGGAATATGCTGTGGTGATTGAGATATGCATTCATACAATCAATAATTCAGGGAAAGGAAACTAAGAAATTTCTGCTATTTCCTTCAACATTTACAACAACATCTCAGCGCAAGGAAATGGAAACATTCTCTATTTTAAGTTTTAATTGATTGATAGTAACAAAGAAAAAGAATTGCTCTAACTTGCATATCTTACCAAAAAGAATTATCTCTTAGCACCTATTTTTTAAAGGCATAAACACCTCGCGCATCTCATTCGTAAAAGGTAGCATGTAGCTCTCTTAACACTTTGGTTCAGACCATGACAGGATAGTGTATTAAAGACCTAGCTTACACAAAAACCAAGATTGTTCTAGTAAATCAGGTCAATATCCGACAGTTATCCCTATGATATAATTCAAATTAAGTTCCAGTACTACAATACAACAAACGTAAGACGTGTTAACTAAGAGAAGCCATTTGCTACCAATACTCCAATACCAACAGAGGCGCTTCACAGGATTAAGAGAACAGAAGGCCTAGGCAGCTGCATAACATAGTACGACGACTGAATAATGTACAGTAATCTCCAATTAGGAAAAGACTGGATATCATACGGATGATGAGTCCATTTAGACGATGGTTAAGTAGCACTAACATATTTGGACACATAAGCTGATTTTATGAAATATACTTCAGACGAAACATCAGGTTCTCTTTTACTTTTTACATCCACGGACTACCTCATTTTCCCAGAAATGTGCATTAGTTATTGCTTGTTTGGCCAAGCTTTTAGAAATCCAAAAGTACTTTTTTTAATTAAGAAAAGTGCATATTTTAGAGAGTTGAGGTGTTTGGCCAAGCTTTCAAGAAAAAAATAACAACTTTTGAGTAGTAGCAGAAGCTACTTTTTAGTAGCTATCCTTTCCCCGGAAGCACTTTTGGAAACTTGGCCAAGTATAAATTGTTGTGTAATATTGGCAAAAGTGCTTTTCAAATTAACTAGCCAAACACGAACTGCTACTTCTTGAAAATACTTTTTGAAAAGCACTTCCGACAAAAAAGCACTTTCCAAAATAAGCAGATTTTGAAAGTTTGGCCAAACAGGCTATTAGAGACAACCAATGCCAAATTTCATACGACTAGGGGTGTTCATTAGTCGGTTGGGTATGGTATTTTCAATGTTCGGTTTCTTAAAATGTTATACCAATACCAAACCTAATAAAATTTGGTGTGGTTCGATTTTTTTCTTTTCGGATCGGTAACTTCAGTTTGTTCGGCTCGGATAAAGAATTCTAACTTTCTTTTTTGTCTTTAAGGGTGAGTGGATGGTAGAACAGAAAGGAACCAGAAGAAACCTTCACCAATTTGAGAATACAAAACCAAAAATATAATAGGGAAATAATTGTTAATAAGTACACTTCAACGTATACTTTAAAGTATGAACGTAACTTCAAGGCACTTTATCACCACAATTCTTCATTTCTCAAATTTGGTGTAGAGTGGACACTTCAGCATGACAAGATGAACAATGAAAGTAATCAAATTGGATAGAAATCAAAAACCAAGCATCAACTCTGACGGAGTGAATGGAACGATTTATGAAGTTGGAAATTAAAAGAAAAAACTAAGGGTAAGGCAGTAAAATTTTAGCCCTTTTATATTATTGTTATACTCCCTCCCCACCCTAATTTATGTGAGGATGTTTGACTGGGCACAAAGTTTAAATAGAAAAAGAAAGAGCCATAGAAATTTCTGCGGCTATAAGTCATCTCATTAAGGGTAAAGTGAAAAGTTTAAAGTTAAATTGTTACTAAATATAGAAAGGTGTAATTCTTTTTGAGACTGGCTAAAAAGGCAAGAGTGCCACATAAAATGGGACAGAAGAGTAATAGGATATATGTGTATTGTCAATGTAACTATGTATTTCGATACAGTATTCGGTATTTCATTTTGTTTTTTCTTTCTAAAAAATCGAATACCGTACCAAATACCAAAAATTTTAAAAGCTTAAATCAAGTAATGTACCGAATACCAAAATATCGAAATTATGCACCCCTACACATGACTAAGGCATCAAAAATGAAATAAAGCTGAAACCAAAACTAAAGTTGATATAGTGAAGTAATTTTTCTAGAATTCATCCCAAACTTGCTTGCATCTGAATCTCAATTAACAGTCAGTTTTTCTTTTCTTTTTGGGGCCCCATTTTCACTTTAATACCAATGTATCATGACAAAAGGAGCCATACCATGAAAGTCAGGGAGAGGGTGGTGGAGGTGAGGGTGAGGAAGACGACGTCTATTTCCGACAATCAGTTTGGGTTCATGCCAGGTCGCTCCACTACGGAAGCTATCCACCTTATAAGGAGGTTGGTGGAACAGTACAGGGATAAGAAGAAGGATCTGCACATGGTGTTTATTGACTTGGAGAAAGCGTACGACAAGGTTCCTAGGGAGGTGCTCTGGAGATGTCTTCAAGCTAAGGGCGTGCCGGTAGCCTACATAAGAGCGATCAAGGACATGTATGATGGAGCTAAGACTAAGGTTAGGACTGTGGGAGGCGACTCAGACCATTTCCCGGTTGTTATGGGATTACACCAAGGCTCTGCGCTTAGCCCGTTCTTATTTGCCTTGGTGATGGATGCATTGACACACCATATTCAAGGGGATGTGCCATGGTGTATGCTATTTGCTGATGACATAGTTCTAATTGATGGGACGAGGGCCGGTGTTAACGCGAGATTGGAGGTTTGGAGACAGACCCTCGAGTCTAAGGGTTTCAAATTGAGCAGGTCTACGACAGAGTACCTGGAGTGCAAGTTTAGCGCTGAGCCGAGGGAAGTAGGCAGGGACGTGAGGCTTGGATCACAGGTCATCCCGAAGAGAGATAGCTTCAAGTACCTTGGGTCGATGATTCAGGGGGACGGAGAGATCGACGAGGACGTCACTCACCGTATAGGGGCGGGCTGGATGAAATGGAGGCTTGCATCTGGGGTTTTGTGTGACAAGAAAGTGCCACTGACACTCAAAGGTAAGTTTTATAGAGTTGTGGTTAGACCGGCCATGTTGTATGGGGCAGAGTGTTGGCCGGTTAAGAACTCACATATCCAGAAGATGAAGGTAGCGGAGATGAGGATGCTGAGGTGGATGTGCGGGCACACTAGGATAGACAAGATTAGGAATGAAGATATTCGGAAGAAGGTGGGTGTGGCCCCTGTGGATGACAAGATGCGGGAAGCAAAGGCTCAGATGGTTCGGACACGTGCAGAGGAGAAGCCTTGATGCGCCGGTAAGGAGGTGTGAGCGGTTGGCCGTGGTGGGTACGAGAAGAGGTAGAGGGAGGCCTAAGAAGTATTGGGGAGAGGTGATCAGGCAGGACATGGTACGAATGCGGATTTCCGAGGACATGGCCCTTGATAGGAAAGTCTGGAGGTCAAGCATTAGGGTTGTAGGTTAGGGGGTAGTAGAACTTTTCTTACTTCTTTCCGGGGGTGAGGCGGGGTAGGATTAGGGTTGGCCTTAGACGGCTTGCAGTTTATGTTGAATACACACTATACTTGATGTTTATCTAAGCCCCGGGCCTGGTTACTGTTATTGCATGTCATCCATCTTTTGATTGTTATGCTTCTGTTACTATTACGATTTCTACTGGAGTTTGTCTTTTCTTGTTTTTCTTATTTCCATCTTTCTGAGCCGAGGGTCTATCGGAAACAGCCTCTCTGCCCTATCGGGGTAGGGGTAAGGTCTGCGTACACATTACCCTCCCCAGACCCCACTTGGTGGGATTTTATTGGGTAGTAGTTGTTGTTGTTGTTGTTGTTGTATCTTGACAAAAGGCAATGGTATACGGCTCCTATAATAACTGTCAACAGGTACATGTTACATGTAGAAACATCATGGTCACACTTGTCAAAGCTGAAGAATGTGCTTTTCCAAGACAGAATGAACATTTTAGTCCCAGTCACCAGGACAGGGCAACACAAGAAAAGAAGTCTCAAGTCAAATATAATTGAGGAGCAAAATTATCCTAGAGCAAAGACAACAGAAAAAGAAATTTCAGAGCAAGCACGAAGTGTACTAACCTGACAGAGATAAGCATTCAAAAGTTTAAATCTCATTTACTTCTCTTTAAACAAGCACAGTTTGATTGAAGATGAGACGCGCCTGAATTTTCAGTATTCATAGCTCAATGATGGACCATCAGCTATGAAAAGTAAAAAAGCAGTAATAAGTCTGAGAAGAGCATGGAAACGAAAGTGCAATATTATCAAGGAACTGAATAAACCTACTAGACAATCAATGCTCCGCAGCCACTGTCTCCACTATAAAGACTTCTCTTCTAGCTTCTAGTTTTCATGTATAAATCATACACCTCGGGTATCTTAGCCCTGAAAGGCAGCACATATTTCTCTAGAAACTGCGATTCAGTACGTGTGACAACAGTGTACAGACTTAGCTTCCGTTCTATCAGCTCGTTTTCTTTAAGAATCTTGAAGATTTCATTCCTTGGTATGATCCTCTTCTCCAAGCTTAACTTTAAAAGTGGTGCATGAGAAGCAAGATAACTAGATTCATACCCCAATTCCATCATAAAAAACTCCAATGTGCGTCTTATCTTATCCTCTGATGTAGTCAAACAGTAAGGAAGATTTCGCACCATTGCGCAGATATCAGAATCAGACCATCCAAAACTCCGGAAAATATCTAATTTCCTTTCTAATTTCGATTCATTAAGTGACACGAGTACTTCAATGCCATGAAGAAACATCCGCGACCCCCGAGGCATATGAAAGTCCTTTTCCAGTCGATGCACTACTCTCTCGAGCCACTCAGATTTAATAAGCAGATACCTAGGATGCCTATGAAAAGCCATCACAATATCCACCCGTGAAATCCCAAGATTTTGCAACAATGATATATTGGGTGGTAATACTTTTGATAGATTACTAGAAAGTAACCTAGGCTCCTTCTTAACAACCGTAGCTACAGAATCAAGACTACACAATAACTCCTGGAGATAAACAAGATTAGGCTTTAAAATAGTATGTAAACCTTTTTTCAAGAGATCGCTTTTTTTAATAAAACGATCAAGGTCAGACAGATATGCCAAGTTCTTGTAAAACCTTAATTTTGGGTTTAAGGGTTTTGTCAATATTACAAAACAACAATTCAGGGGAAGAAGAGACAAGGGTTTTGACCTGGGCTTTGTTCATACCCATTTTGTGAAAGAGATCAAGTAACAAATGTGGCTCGTAGTTTCGGGTTCTCGAACGAGTTACCTTGGAGCTCGTAGAAATGGCTTCTTCTGTTGAGAACTCAAGTGAGTTCACCAGGAAATCCACCACTACATTGGCGCGTGAAGTCGCTGCAGCTGTAGAGAAAAGGAGCTGAAATCTGATGTAACAAATGGGAAAGAGATGCTTTTTTGCGCCATTGTTAACAAGTCCAAACATCAGTGCAAAAGCGAACTCTTCGTTCGCAGGCAGTAGCGCAGGTTTATTAGTCACTTCCCACAACCCTCGAGTATTTCTAACGCGAGTCAAAACTTTAGTAAAGAAGAAATTGGGATTTTTAAAAAATGATATTTGGAATTTGAATTATGTTTGGATATGGATTTCACTTGAAAAAATATTACTATAATTTTTTGAGTGAAAAAATGATACAGAAATTAGAGACTTAGCTCGAAGGTAGCTTAAGTGAGTGGAAGCCATTCTGGCGGGAAAGTTTGTTAGATTTTAGTTTAATTTCCAATTCCCTTTTATTTCATTTTCAACATACTTCACACGAGATTAGTTAGGAGTATAAAGTGACTAACACTGCATTGTAATTTCATTGAGTAATGACTAATTAGATTTTTCCCTTGTATCTCCTCTCTTCTCTCTCAACCTCTCTTCTCTGTCTTTATTCCCTGAATATCTCTTCTCCTCTGATCTTCTTTCCCTCTGCTTCTCTTCTCTGATTCTTCTCTACACTCGATACCAATAATTTGGTATCAAAGCTCGAAAAGTCGTGGATATGGTAACTGGCAATCCAGCTATGGATTTACTAAAACAGTACGAGAATTTGAGAGCTCGACAATTAGATCTTCGAGTTGTGATAGAGCAAATGCAACAAGAATTTGCGCGAGGATATGGATCGGAAGCAGGCAGAGCTTATCCAAATACTTAGTTCACTCAAACATTCAATTGATGAAACGCATTTACACCTACAATCGAGTAAGTGGCTGAGAATCACAGGCATTTTCAGAAATTGGAAGACAAATTGAGCGAAAAATGGGTAAAATCTGAAGCGTCATGTGAATACTACTGCAAGTCGTGCTCTATTTTTTTATTCTAGTGCGAGGTACTATCGCCTAAAACATAAAGATCTCTGCTTGTGTTGGAAGTGCTTCAAAAATAGTAAGTTTAACCTCAAAACTTCTCCTTCAGATTCTGTCCTCATAGAGAGTGCTGAAGTTTTGGAGGATATATGTTTAAATGTGCTTTTTATGGAAAATGAAAGTTATAATGATATAGACTCTTTGGAAGACACATTCATGGCTGAACTTTTCATGGAAAATGAGAGCTGGAATATTGCTCACAAGGTGCTTGATAAAATGCCAAAACCGGTTTATGGTGTCGTTGAGAGTGATTTAGATGCTTTAGACGACATGTGTTTACCTGCACTTTTCAATGAAGCTGAGAGGATAACTAATGCTCACAAGGTTTTCGATGGGATGACAGGAAGAGATCATGTCAAGGTAGTACATGTGTTCATAATAAATAAAAGCAAGTTCTCTCTTGTTTTAGTTGGAAATGAGATGGTTGTTCCTCTATGGGATCCAGGAATAGGTTTGACTGCTTTGACTTGTGTGAAGTTAGCTAGTCAGACAAATGATGTTAGAGAAAAATTGAGGGATTTTTCTAACAGATTTTGCTTGCCTCGATCTTCTGATAACATGAGGAGAGTGTGGGATACTGGATGGCAGTTGTTTATGTATCCTAAGGTTGTGGATATTGAACTAAGAAACGTTGACTGCTGGGGAGAAGTTCTAAGGGCACTTTGCTATAAATTGCCTATGGATTTGTGGAAGCTAGTATACTGCAGATTAGAAAAAAGAGGTTATTTGATAATGTTTCTGGGATAAAAGTCAGTGAATTCACTGCCTCTTAGGAAGATGGAGCCAAACATGTTCTTATAAGCAAGATAAAAATGATTGCACTTACGTTTGATATGGTTCTAATGACATTCTGCTACAAATTGCGTATGGTTCCTGAACTTCAAGAGGCTAGTTTTGGACTTTTAGCTGGTATAATAATAGCTTTTGTACTTGGAGATTTGTTGACAATGGAAGGTTATAGCAATCTGGTTGTGGCCTTACCTGAAACTACAGTCACAGAGGGAGCAAGGCTATGTGGTCCTTCTGTTGTGTATATTGATTTTGTTTGTCCAGGTACTGTCATTCCAACATATAACCTTTTGAACATTGGTAAAGGAGACCTCTCCTTACACTTAATAGTGTTGTCCATGAAGGAGAATGTGTTACTTTGGGACTCAATTTTGCAACTTACATTGCATGATGACTCAAAAGAGCTAGCATCAATTGGTTTGTCTGCACACAAATGGTCAATGAGTGAGTGTAAAATCCAGAAGGCTTCTCAAGGAAGGAGTGTAGTCATGGCTAGAAACGTGTCTACTACTGGAGCAAAGGTTTCCTTAGAAGGATATATTCTTCTCTGTGAGGAACCATACTTCAACATCTCTCCAACTCCAGGAATAGTGCATCATGGGTTTTTAAGTTACCAAGGGCATCTCTTACCTATGGACTCTATTGGTCTGTGAAACTGTGGGATATGATTGGAGGGACTGCTGGTCAAGAATACAAGAGGTTATAATTGATAAGGAGGGAACTCACAGAGAGTTATTAGTGAATTCGCCAACAAAAGGTAAAATTAAATTAGGGACATTTAGTCTGGGGGCATTTTGGAAGGCTGCATTTGCGAGGAATTTGATTACAATATCTAGAGTTGAGATGGTTGGACTACATATTTTTTTTGTCAAACACCAATGATTCTGCTAGTTTAAGAGATGGTGTTGTGCATGGTTTGTATTTCACTTTTGACCCAGGTGGTATATTGATTGGCCTAGAGAACCAAGCTGTTAGGTAGCATTTCCAAAAACTGCAACATTTAAAGAATTTACACCAGCACACATGCAACTTCTCTGGATATGTGATATTATTCTTCCCTATTCCCTCATATAGTACAGCACTAGAAAGCAAATGCAACGCTAATGATGTTCATATTATTCTTCTCTTAGTGAAGAAACTTGCACTATACTTTCTACATAAGCAACTAGACATCTTCTATTGGTCTATGTTTAAAATTAATATAGAGGAGCATTGTCTCCTTGCTATGAAATTGAGTTACTTGCTTGCTGCAACACCTGGAATTCAAGGTCTTCCACATCAATTTCCGTTTGATCCAAGCGGCTCCTTCATGTTGTTCTGTTACTTGAGTGATTCTAGAGCAATGTTGATGTTTCTACACCAAATGATTATACAATTGAGCTGGAAAGTATATTCCTATCGCAGAAAGGTGGACTTTCCTATTGAGATAACCATTAAGGAGTGGAGCAAAGCTTTTGGATGGGACATATACTATCCATTCTCCTTGTATCAAGATCTAACCAAAAGTAATCGGCTTCTGCGTGCTAAGCTTGGAGAACATTTTTTTGAAATTTCCTTTTGATCCTGGTGGCCCCAGTTCTATATTTACCATCCTTGAGGACAAGGATGCTGTTCAACAGGGGAGTATTGATACAGAAATTAGAGACTTAGCTCGAAGGTAGCTTAAGTGAGTGGGAGCCATTCTGGCGGGAAAGTTTGTTTGATTTTAGTTTAATTTCCCATTCCCTTTTATTTCACTTTCAGCATACTTCACAGGAGATTAGTTAGGAGTATAAAGTGACTAACACTGTATTGTAATTTCATTGAGTAATGACAAATCAGATTTTTCCTTGTATCTCCTCTCTTCTCTCTCAACCTCTCTTCTCTGTCTCTATTCCCTGAATATCTCTTCTCCTCTGATCTTCTTTCCCTCTTCTTCACTTCTCTGTTTCTTCTCTACACTCGATACCAATAATTTGGTATAAAAAAAAAAAAAATACTATTTTCTAAAAAACTTGAATTTTTGGTTTTTGAAAAACTCATTTTCGAAAAATCGCCAAGAACTTATAAATTTTTACGGACAAATATGTTTTTGATTTTTTTTTGAAAAAATAGAAAAAATCTATGGACAAACGGGTTCTAAGTACGAAAAACAGTTATATATGCTCATATATAAAAATTTACCCCACGTATTTATATCAAATTAATAAATATGAGACATATATCTTGTATGTGCTTAAGTGATATGCTTTTTAATTAATTTATTAAATCTTAGAGTTAATTATTTAGTTTGGTAGTTTAAAAGCACCACTGTCCAGATGAAAAAGTATGGTTATCCAATATATTAAATTTGCCTTATATCCTAACGAAAAAGATACTTGGAGGCGGGGCAGATTTAGGGATGGAAGGGGTTTACCCAAACCTCATTCGTCGAAAAATTATATTGTATATAGGGGTGGAGGCAGAAGTCGAGTTCGGCCAAACCCAGTAGCTTTTGTTCTAATAATGTATTTGCATTAATAAATTTATTAAACATATATAAATATTAAATTTAGAACCCAGTCACTAGCACATGAAGTCGGCGTTCTAAAATCTAGAACCCATAAGATTGAAATCTTGGTCACGTCTCTGATTGTACATATAAGGCTAAATCGATTTTGTGCATCTGTAATATATTTTGAATCGTCTTAACACAGCCCAAAAGCATAGCTTAATGGTCAAAGAGGTTCAAAACTTTTGTGAGCTTATTGGTTCAACCTTTGCCACTGTACACAGGACGCAACTAATTCATTTACAAATCAAACCTAATAAAATTACCCATAACAAAATAAAATAAAAAAGATTTACTCATTTAGAGCCTGTTTGGCCAAGCTTTTGGGAGGTTAAAAGTACTTTTTAAAAAATTTAAGTTGTTTGGCCTAGACGGAGAAGTACTTTTGGCCAGCAACAGAAGCAGTTTTTCTGCTTTTGGGAAGAAGTAGAAAATTCTAGCTTCTTCCAAGAAGCAGAAGCAGAAGCAGAAAATTAATTTATTTAAGACAAAACTATCCTCACCACAAATTTATATTTTCCAAATTGTCCCTTGCTGATTTAAGCTTTTTATTTTCTTTTTTGTTTTTAGTCTCTACTATTCTTTTAAAATTAGAGATATCATATACATGAATCATGTGGATTATCAATTTATAGTAATTTATGAAATAGACTTCCAATTCATACTGAATGATGTACTTTAATTACTCAAATCATCATGTAAACAATAAGTAATTATACTAGATAATATTATTGCTTTGCTATAAATATATATGTTATATTGGTTTAAATCTTTAACATGTATGTTTACTTTATGTTTTATATTTTAATTAAATAAAATAAAAAATAGTAAAAGTCTCTTACAATAAATAGTGAATTTATTTTTCTCTTTAAAATAATTATTATACCTTGATACTATCCTGTTTGGTAATTTGAAACTCAAAAGTACTTTTTAGAAAGATTGACCAAACACAATTTGCTTATCAAATGTTGTAAAATGTACTTCTTAAATGAATTGGCCCACAAACTGTTTTTTTTTCTTCTTCCAAAAGTACTTTTTGAAAAAAATACTTCTGAAAAAAGTACTTTAAAAAAAAACAGTTTTTGGCAGCTTGGCCAAATGGGACTGGGAAGAGGGAAAAAAACAAAAAAGGTGCCAATCTGGTCGAGTTGAAATACTTTTTTAAAAATCTAACGCTGAGCAACATGGATTACCGGAGTATTGCTTGAAATTTGAATCCAAAATGTCTTCAAAGTAAAGGTTGTATATATTTTGGGTAAAACCAATAAATCAAACTGAAAAATAATATTATTGTTATGAACAATAAAAGAAAAAGAAGAGTATTGCAGAGAAAACTAGGAAGGTAACTCTTATTAATTTGGGATGAATCACAATGGAATAGAACCCCTATATTTATAGGGAAAAGTGACTTAGCCACCAAGTAACAAAACCTAAAATCTCTCTAAAATATAGACATTCACCATAAATAAAATTCTATTTATAACACTCCCTCTTGAATGTCTATTCAACAGATAATGTGCCTCGTTAAAACCTTAACTAAAATAAAACCCAGTGGGAGAAAAATTCTAGAGAAGGAGAAAGAGTACACATATTTAACAATACGCCTTTTGGTTAAAAACCCTGCAAGGAAAACCCAGTGGGACAAAGCTTTGTAAGGATAAAAGAGTACAACGCGTATTAACTCCCCCTGATGAGAGCATCAATTCACATCCTTGAGCCTTCGCATTCCAATCTTGTGCACTAGCTTCTTGAATGTTGATATCGATATAGATTTGGTGAACAAATCAGTCATATTATCACTTGAATGAATATGTTGCACCTTGAAATCACCATTCTTGTATATATGTAATCTCTTCATATAATATCGTGGAATAGCCTTCTCAATATCTCTATAGAGGCAACCTCGCTATCACATTATCATGCTTATAGTTATAGCAAGATACATATGTGCGCAAATAGCACTTTGGATATGGTACTTCAGGACCAAGAATTGTATATGCTTCAAGCGATTTAAATCCTTCAAGGATTGTCATATAAGTTAAGTCATATAATAGACTTTAATTAGATCCATATCAAGTTTTCATGTCATGTTAGGCAAATAAGATATCAAATACTAATTGCACATACCATTGACTTTATACTTTTAAGTATTTGAACTACATGTCTTTCATATGAAACCAATTCTATTCGAAATTGTTTCTCCAGACTTAAGATCCTCATATATATTTAGCGCTATCATAGATGTCATCGACGAACATTTTATATCGGTTCTAATATTTTTTCATAAAGACATGACATAGAGATCTCTTCATTCATATTTTCAGGTACCTGAATCTCTCTTGAGATTTTATGAAGTATTATGTCATGTGATCTTCTAAATCACTTGCCTCCTTTATTATGATCATTTTGATCATTTGCTCATCTTCTTTATCAAGAAGTTTATTTGAAACCGATTTGTCTATATGCTTTAATTGTACCATAGACTTTGTCCTTCTATGACTTAATAGGAGCATTTGCAATGAGAATATAATTACTTTCTTTGGGTCAGCAAATGCGTCTGGCATGCTTTGCAATATATTATAAATGAATTATCTTTTTATGAACTTCAAGTTCATAGTATTTTTTTCGAGGATCTAAATGTACAAATGATAATTCATTCCACGTAACATTTTCTCAACTGTTTATCATATCTCCCCTTCATGTTAGAAAAACTAACTTGTTTCCTCAACTTTGAGAACCCATCTTTGTGCGTTATGGTGTTAATCAAAATATACACCCATATCAATAATAATAAGATGGAATTATTTGGTTCCTAACCCTGAATCACTTGATAGGGGAGAAAATAATTTACTTTGGTATATAACGTATATCAAACTGATATAGATAACTTTGTTCTCATAAATAATTGTTTAGCTATTAAGTGGAGGCACTCAATAAATCATTTTGCTAAACCAACTGTGATGTAAACCAACTTATCAAGATGAACTGTCTTGAATAGAAATCTGGAAATTATGCTCTAAATTAAATTATTGAGCAAGTTACCTCGCAAACATCAGGTTGCGGGTTAATAATAATCGCACATGTAACCATCTCATAAATGCATCTTATGTGGTATAAATGGCAGGTGAATGGACCCATATTCACCTTTGATATTTCCAGTATTCATGGGATTCAATCCCAATTTTAGTTGGTCTGTTAATTAATGAGAACAACATAAGAGAGTTCGTACAGAATTTTCTAGTTCTTTAATATTTACCCATGTGAATTCTCTTTTATTTTTGCACATCATACCTAAATTAACATGGCTAAACCAATTACGCCAACTGAATAAATTATCAATATTGATAAAGTTCAGACTTACACCACGACGTATGCAATTATCAATAAACTCCAAGTTTATTATGATTATGATATGGGTTTTTATATTAATAAATATCCACCTTAATGTGGTATTCTTTTATTTGTGTAGTACAAACTGAAGAATAAAACGGGTAACTTTTCACATACATATTACCTCGTTACAAGTTGTAGTAATAGAATATATTAAATCTTTCATTTATTTATAGTCTCAATATAACAAACCGCTTTCGCGAATACTTTAGAAACTCAATTAAGTTTCTTTGAGACTTACTACAACACAATGTCTTATTGATAATCAATTTTAGTCCTCCAAAATAGTAATAATTGGCTCTTCCAGAGCTCTCAATTAATTTGGTACTACCACATATTCGTCAACATCTATATAGTGAATATCTCTTTTAAAAAGAAAGTTATACCATTATGGTCATGATCAAAATTATATGCAAGATTTGTTTCTTGCATTAATGTTATCCTTTAATAATGTGATAACCCGAAAGGTCATCACTCGTTTTGAAAGTAAATTGTGTGTTCCGAGGCCTTAAAATCTCCTTTTTACCTTACCTCGATTTGCGTGCACAGTCCGGACGTGTATCCGGAAAGCCATTATGTGAAAATCTGTGAAAAATAATAAATTTTGCTTTTAAAATGAATTTAGGTTGACTTTGGTCAATATTTTGGGTAAACGGACCTGGACCCGTGATTTGACGGTCCCGGAGGGTCCATAGGAAAATATGGGACTTGGGCGTATGCCTGGAAGTGAAATCCGAGGTCCCAAGCCCGAGAAATGAATTTTTGAAGAAAATTATTTTCTGGGAAATATAAGAGTTTTTGAGAAATGAAAGATGATGAAATTAATGGTATCGTGCCCGTATTTTGGTTCCGGAGCCCGGTACAAGTTTAAAATAATAAATTAGTGAAATCTGTGAAGTTTGGTAAGAATCGGAGTCCGTTTAGTATAAATCGGACCTTATTTGAGAAAATTGAAAATTTTGATGTTCTTAAGTGATTTCATGAATTTGAGGCTTAATTCATAGTGGATGATGTTATTTTGATAATTTGATCGCACGAGCAAGTCCGTATGATATTTTTGGACTAGCGTGCATGCTTGGTTTTGAGCCCGAGGGCTCGGGTGAGTTTTGGATAGGCTACGGAGTGAATTTAGACTTAGAAAAATAGCTGTTGCAGGTTCAGAGAAGTAGGGTCTCTGAACCTGACTTCGCGGTCCGCAGAGCTTTCTCGCAACCGCGGTGGGATTTATGCGGTCCGTGAAAGAGCAAGGCCAAGCCTCCGCGGCCGCGCTCGATATTGTGCGGTCCGCGGTGGAGCTCCGCGGCCGCAACCCCTTTTTATGCGGTCCGCGGTGAGGGTCTAAGAGGAGTATATAAACGGGACTTTTCAGTTATTTTACCATTTTCAGAAACCTAAAACATAAAGGGCGATTTTTCAAGCACTCTTTCTTTCCCCAAAACACAAGTAAGTGATTTTAAACTCATTTCTTTCACTTCTTAACTTCTTTTTACAAGATTTCGTCCTAGAATTTAGGGTTTTCATGGTGAAATTGGGAATTTTGGGTAAAACCTAAGAATAATGAAATTTGGGGATTTAGACCTCAAATTGAGGTCGGATTCCAAAACCAATTATATATCCGGGCTCGGGGGTGAATGGGTAATCGGGTTTTGGTCCGAATTTCGGGTTTGGACCAAGCGGTCCCGGGGTTGATTTTTGACTTTTTGGGAAAAAAACTTTAGAAAACCTATTTTCATGCATTAGAATTAATTCATTTAGCATTTATTGATATATTTAAGTAACTTGTGGCTAGATACAAGCAAATTGGTGGTGGAAACAAGAGGTAAAACGGTAGTTGAGGCTTGAATTGCGTTCGTGGCATCGAGGTAAGTGTTTGGTCTAACCTTAGCTTGAGGGATTAGGAGTCGTGTCCTATTTGCTATGTGTTAATTGTTGAGTACGACGTATAGACATGGTGACGAGTATCTATACGTTGGTGTCAAGCATGCCCGTGAGTCTTTTACTATGATTAATGTGACTCCGTTTTGGTAATGTACATGCCTTATGTGATATTTCTATTGTTGAACAAGGCTTGTGGAAGTAAATTTGGTAATTGAACTTTAAAGAGCATTGGCTCAAGTTGTGAGTTGATTTGTGGGAGTATTATTGGCACTCGAACATTTTAGAGCATTGGCTCAAGTTGTGAATTGAATTGTGAAAGTATCATTGGTAATTGAGCATTGTAGAGCGTTGGCTTAAGTTGCAAATTGAGTTGTGAAGTAAATGTGAAAAAGAGAAGAGGATTATGATATTGTCTCCCTTGCCGGGATGCTGTTGCTTTTGATATTGTTTCCCTTGCCGTGATTTTATTATGAATTTATTTATTTCCTTGCCCTTATTGTTTGTGATTGTTGTTTGGGTGAGGAAGAGTGTTAAAGCACGAAGGGTGACGCCGTGCATTGTTTTCGTGAGAGAGTGATAAAGCACGAAGCGTGATGCCGTGCATGATATTTTGTGAGAGAGTGTTAATGCACGAAGGGTGATGCCGTGCCGCACGATGTACCATTCCGTCCCTTTACATGAGTGATTATGCACGAAGGATTATTCCGTGCCGTGATTATGTGAGGTAAAAGCACGGAGGGTGATGCCGTGCACTTGTCTTGATTTTCTGATTATTGTTGATATTTGAGTTATGGTGTACTTTACGGTTATAAATTGTTTTCTGTTGTTACTTGATTTCCCCGCAGCATGCCTTCCCCCCCCCCCCTCTTACTTTTAAATTGTAAATTTCTGCCTTTATTTTCTGTTGTATATGATTTAACTGCATAGGTTTATTTGGTAGTCTGGTCCTAGCCTCGTCACTACTTCGCCAAGGTTTGGCTAGGCACTTACCAGCACATGGGGTCGGTTGTGCTGATACTACACTCTGCACTCTTTTGTGCATATCCCGGTGCTGTAGCTTTCGGACCGCAGTGAGGTTGCTACTTCTAGTTCATCAGGTGACCCGAGGTAGTCTTGCAGGCGTCCGCAGGCCTTGGCGTCTCCTTCTATCTTTTCATTCTGTTTCTTTCATGTATTACAGAGACAGTGTTGTTTTAATCTTTCAGACCTTTATTTGTAGTATTCCTAGACAGTTTGTGAAATTGTGACACCAGTACTGGGTAGTTTGTTTATGGTTTGGTAATGGTAGCATTATTATAACATTGCATTTCAGTCTTCCGCTTATTAAATTCTGTTGTTTATTAAATGTTGGTTCTTAACTGATAACGGATTAAAATGGAAACAAGGTAAATAATTCAATTGGTTGGCTTGCCTAGCATTCACTAGTAGGCGCCATCACGACTCCCGAGGGTGGGAAATCCGGGTCGTGACAAGTTGGTACCAGATCTCTAGGTTACTTAGGTCTCACAATTCACGGACAAGCTTAGTAGAGTCTGAGGGATCGGTACGGAGACGTCTGTATTTATCCCCTAGAGGCTACAGAGTTAGGAAAAACCTCACATCTATTCTTTCCTGTCGTGCGATTTGGTTCCTCAATACTAATTGAACTTCTACTCTATTCTTTCGCAGATGGAGAGAACACGCGCTTCCTCATCCACTGACCAGCAGCCCGAGCCCCCACCAGCAGCTCCCACGAGGGGCAGAGGGCGAGGCCAAGGCCATGCTAGAGGCCGAGGCAGGGGCAGAGCTCAGCCCAGAGCAGCAGCACCAGCGGCGGAGCCTCAGATTGAGTTTGATGACGAGGTTCCGACCCAGGCAGTTTCGGTGGGCCCAACTCATGTCCCAGAGGGGTTCATTGCTACCCCAGTACTCCAGGATGCTCTGGTCCGTCTAGTGGGCCTTATGGAGAGTGTCACCCGGGCAGGCTTGCTTCCCACAGCACCAACCGTCTCTCAGGCTGGAGGAGGAGCCCAGACTTCTGCTACCCGCACTCCGGAGCAAATGGCTCCCCAGTTTCAGACCCCAGCAGCTCAGCTAGTTAGAGCAGTTCAGGCGTGTGTGGTAGCTCAGACCGGTGATGGAGCAGCTATGTCTGCTGATGCCTTGTGGAGATTGGACAGGTTCACCAAGATCTTCCCTACCACTTTCAGCGGTGCATCTTCTGAGGATCCCCATGATTATTTAGACAGCTGTTATGAGGTTCTCAGGAACATGGGGATAGTGGAGACCAATGGGGTCTACTTTGCTGCTTTTCGCTTATCTGGATCCGCCAAGACTTAGTGGAGAGATTATTGTTTGCCTAGACCAGCTGGGTCGCCAGCTTTGACTTGGGATCAGTTTTCTCAGCTATTCCTGGAGAAGTTTCTTCCTGTCACTCAGAGAGAGAGCTATCGGAGGTAGTTTGAGCGTCTCCAGCAGGGTTGTATGACTATTACTCAGTACGAGACCAAGTTTATTGATTTGGCCCGTCATGGTCTTCTTATACTTCCCACTGAGAGAGAGAGAGAGAGTGGGGAGGTTCATTGAGGGACTCATTCAACCTATTCGACTTCAGATGGCCAAGGAGACGGGGAGCGAGATTTCCTTTCAGGAGGCAGCCAATGTGGCCAGGAGGGTTGAGATGGTTCTGTCACAGGGGAGTGGTCAGGGGTCTGACAAGAGGCCTCGTCATTCAGTCAGATTCAGTGGTGCCTCGTCTGGAGGCAGGGATTCTTTTGGTAGAGGCCATCCTCCTAGGCCTTTTCAGTCAGCACTTCAGGTTTCGCACGGTGCTTCAGGTGGCCGTGGTTCTCATATGCAGTATTTTGATCAGCAGTCCTACAGTGCACCACCAGCTCCTATCAGTGTACCACCGCTCTAGAGTTTTCGGGGTGGTCATTCAGGCCGTCAGCGTCAGGAGTCTCAGCAGCCGAGGGCTTGTTATACTTGTGGCGATACGGGTCATATTGCTAGATTTTTCCCTCGAGCATCGAGCAACTCTCAACATCAGGGTTCCCGTGCCATGGTTCAGGCACCGAGTGTCCCACAACCCGCTCAGCCAGCCAGAGGTGGAGGTAGAGGTGCTAGAGGTGGAGGTAGAGGTACTAGAGGTGGAGGTCAGGCCGCTAGAGGTGGAGGCCAGCCAGCAGCAGGCCATCCCAAGGATGTAGTCCAGGGTGGTGGGGCTCAGCCCCGATGTTATGCTCTTCCAGCCAGGCCTGAGGCTGAGGCTTCCGATGCAGTTATCAGAGGTACGGTTCTGGTTTGTAGTAGGGATGCTTCAGCGCTATTTGATCCAGGGACTACATACTCTTATGTGTCATCTTATTTTGCACCGTATCTGGTCATGCCTAGTGATTCTTTGAGTGCTCCTGTTTATGTGTCTACACCGGTGGGTGATTCTATTGTGGTATATCGTGTCCATCGTTCCTGTATAGTTGTGATTGGGGGTCTTGAGACTTGGGTAGATTTGTTTTTTTGGATATGGTTGATTTTGATGTCATATTGGGGATGGACTGGTTATCACCTTACCACGCTATCTTGTATTGTCATGCCAAGACTGTGACTTTAGCCTTGCTGGGGTTGCCTCGTTAGAGTGGAGAGGGACTCCTAGTCATTCTACCCGTCGTGTTATCTCGTATATGAAGGCTCAGCGTATGGTCGAGAAGGGGTGTTTGGCCTATTTGGCATATGTTCGTGATTCTAGTGCTGAGGTTCCTTCTATGGATTATGTGCCTGTTGTTCGTGAGTTTCCTGAGGTTTTCCCTTCAGACCTGCCGGGTATGCCACCCGACAGGGATATCGACTTCTGCATTGATTTGGCTTCGGGCACTCGGCCCATTTTTATTGCGCCGTATTGTATGGCCCCGCCCGAGTTGAAACAGTTGAAGGAGCAGTTGCAAGACTTGCTTGATAATGGCTTTATTAGGCCTAGTGTCTCGCCTTGGGGTGCGGTGTTGTTTGTTAAGAAGAAGGACAGATCGATAAGGATGTGTATAGATTACCGGCAATTGAACAAGGTCACAATCAAGAATAAATACCCATTGCCGAGGATTGATGATTTTTTTGACCAGCTTCAGGGTGCCAAAGTGTTTTCTAAGATCGACCTGAGATCTGGCTACCATCAGTTGAGGATTAGGGCATCCGATGTCCCTAAGACAGCTTTACGCACTCGGTACGGGCATTATGAGTTCTTGGTGATGTCATTCGGATTGACAGCAACTTTCATGGATTTGATGAACCGAGTGTTCAGGCCTTATTTGGATTCCTTTGTGATCGTCTTCATTGATGATATTTTGATTTATTCCCGCAGCCGGGAGGAGCATGAGCAACATTTGAGAGTGGTTCTTCAGACTTTGAAAGATAGTCAGTTGTACGCTAAGTTTTCGAAGTGTGAGTTCTGGTTGAGTTCAGTTACATTCTTGGGTCACATTGTTTCAGCAGAGGGTATTCAGGTGGATCCTAAAAAGATAGAGGCAGTCAAGAACTGGCCTCGACCCACATCAGCTACAGAGATACGGAGTTTCTTGCGTTTGGCAGGCTATTACCGTCGGTTCGTGGAGGGGTTTTCATCTATTGCAGCCCCGATGACTAGGTTGACTCAAAAAGGTGCTCAGTTCAGGTGGTCGGTCGAGTGTGAGGCGAGCTTTCAGAAGCTCAAGATAGCTTTGACTACAACGCCAGTGTTGGTCTTGCCCACAGGTTCAGGGCCATATACAGTTTATTGTGATGCATCTCGTATTGGACTTGGGGCGATGTTGATGCAAGATGGCAAGGTCATTGCCTATGCTTCGCGACAGTTGAAGATTCATGAGAAGAATTATCCAGTTCATGATTTGGAGTTAGCAGCCATTGTTCACGCGCTGAAGATTTGGAGGCACTATTTATATGGCGTGTCATGTGAGGTGTTCACGGATCACAAGAGTCTACAGTATTTGTTCAAGCAGAAAGAGCTAAACTTGAGGCAGAGAAGGTGGTTAGATCTATTGAAAGACTATGATATCACCATCTTATATCATCTGGGGAAGGCCAATGTGGTGGCCGATGCTTTGAGTAGAAAGTCAGCCAGTATGGGCAGTCTTGCGTATATTCCGGTCGGCGAGAGACCGCTTACTTTGGATGTTCAGGCTTTGGCCAATCAGTTCGTGAGGTTGGATGTCTCTGAGCCCAGCCGTATGTTAGCTTGCACAGTCGCTCGTTGTTCATTATTTGAGCGTATCCGAGATCGGCAGTATGATGATCCCCATTTGTGTGTCCTAAAGGACACGGTGCAGCAAGGTGGTGCCAAGCAGGTTACAGTTGGAGATGATGGAGTTTTGAGGATGCAGGGTCGTATTTGTGTGCCTAATATGGATGGACTTCGAGAGTTGATTCTAGAGGAGGCCCATAGTTCCCGGTACTCTATTCATACGGGCGCCGCTAAGATGTATCAGGACTTGCGGCAGCATTATTGGTAGAGGAGGATGAAGAAGGATATTGTTGCGTATGTGGCTCGGTGTTTGAACTATCAGCAGGTAAAGTACGAGCATCAGAGACCTAGTGGTTTGTTCCAGAAGATTGAGATTCCTGAGTGGAAGTGGGAGCGTATCACTATGGACTTTGTTGTTGGACTCCCACGGACTTGAAGGAAGTTCGACGCAGTATGGGTTATTGTTGATAGGCTGACCAAGTCAGCACATTTCATTCCTGTGGCAGTCTCCTATTCTTCTGAGAGGTTAGATGAGATCTATATCCGGGAGATTGTTCGTCTTCATGGTGTGCCCGTGTCTATCATTTCTGACCGAGGTACGCAGTTTACCTCGCATTTCTGGAGGGTAATTCAGCGTGAGTTGGGCACACGGGTCGAGTTAAGCACAGCATTTCATCCTCAGACGACAGGCAGTCTGAGCGTACTATTCAGATTTTGGAGGATATGCTCCGAGCTTGTGTTATTGACTTTGGAGGCTCGTGGGATCAGTTTTTGCCTTTAGCGGAGTTTGCCTACAACAACAGTTACCAGTCGAGCATTCAGATGGCTCCTTATGAGGCTTTATATGGTAGGCGGTGTCGGTCGCCGGTTGGGTGGTTTGAGCCGGGAGAGGCTCGATTGTTGGGTACGGATCTAGTACAGGATGCCTTGGACAAGGTCAGGATCATTCAGGATAGGCTTCGTACAGCTCAGTCCAGGAAAAAGAGTTATGCCGACCGTAAGGTTCGTGATGTAGCATTCATGGTCGGCGAGCGGGTGTTGCTTCGGGTGTCACCTATGAAGGGCGTGATGAGATTTGGTAAGAGGGGCAAGCTTAGCCCTAGGTTCATTGGCCCGTTTGAGATTCTTGATCGAGTGGGGGAGGTGGCTTACAGACTTGCGTTGCCGCCGAGTTTATTAGCCGTGCATCCAGTGTTTCACGTGTCCATGCTTCGGAAGTATCACGGCGATCCATCCCACGTGTTAGACTTCAGCACTGTCTAGTTGGACAAGGACTTGTCCTATGAGGAGGAGCTGGTAGCTATTCTAGACCGGTAGGTTTGTAAGTTGAGATCGAAGAGTTTCCCTTTCGTTCGTGTTCAGTGCAGAGGTCAGCCTGCTGAGGCATCGACCTGGGAGTCCGAGTCCGATATGCGGAGCCGTTATCCCCATCTTTTCTCCGACTCAGGTACTTCTTTTCTATGTCCGTTCGAGGACGAACGGTTGTTTTAGAGGTGGAGGATGTTATGACCCGAAATGTCATCACTCGTTTTGAAAGTAAATTCTGTGTTCCGAGGCCTTAAAACTTCCTTTTTGCCTTACCTCGATTTGCGTGCGCAGTCCGGACGTGTATCCGGAAAGCCATTATGTGAAAATCTGTAAAAAATAATAAATTTTGCTTTTAAAATGAATTTGGGTTGACTTTGGTCAACATTTTGGGTAAACGGACCCGGACCCGTGATTCGACGATCCCGAAGGGTCCGTAGGAAAATATGGGACTTGGGCGTATGCCCGGAAGTGAAATCCGAGGTCCCAAGCCCGAGAAATGAATTTTTGAAGAAAATTATTTTCTGGGATATATAAGAGTTTTTGAGAAATGAAAGATGATGAAATTAATGGTATCGGGCCCGTATTTTGGTTCCGGAGCCCGGTACAAGTTTGAAATAATAAATTAGTTAAATCTGTGAAAGTTTGGTAAGAATCGGAGTCCGTTTAGTATAAATTGGACCTTATTTGAGAAAATTGGAAAATTTGATGTTCTTAAGTGATTTCATGAATCTGAGGCTTAATTCATAGTGGATGATGTTATTTTGATAATTTGATCGCACGAGCAAGTCCGTATGATGTTTGTGGACTAGCGTGCATGCTTGGTTTGGAGCCCCGAGGGCTCAGGTGAGTTTTGAATAGGCCACAGAGTGAATTTAGACTTAGAAAAATAGCTGTTGTAGGTTCAGAGGAGTTGCAAGTCTCTGAACCTGACTTCGCGGTCCGCAGAGCTTTCTCGCGACCGCGGTGGGATTTATGCGGTCCGCAAAAGAGGTGGGCCAAGCCTCCGCGGCCGCACTCGATATTGTGCGGTCCGCGGTGGAGCTCCGCGGCCAAAACCCCTTTTTATGCGGTCCGTGGTGAGGGTCTGAGAGGAGTATATAAATGGGACTTTTCAGTTATTTTACCATTTTCAGAAACCTAAAACATAAGGGCGATTTTTCAAGCACTCTTTCTTTCTCCAAAAGACAAGTGATTTTAAACTCATTTCTTTCACTTTTTAACTTCTTTTTACAAGATTTCATCCTATAATTAGGGTTTTCATGGTGAAATTGGAAATTTTGGGTAAAACCTAAGAATAATGAAATTTGGGGATTTAGACCTCAAATTGAGGTCTGATTCCAAAACCAATTATATATCCGGGCTCGGGGGTGAATGAGTAATCGGGTTTTGGTCTGAATTTCGGGATTGGACCAAGCAGGCCCGGGGTTGATTTTTGACTTTTTGGGAAAACTCTAGAAAACCTATTTTCATGCATTAGAATTGATTCATTTAGCATTTATTGATATAGTTAAGTAACTTGTGGCTAGATACAAGCGAATTGGTGGTGGAAACAAGAGGTAAAGCGGTAGTTGAGACTTGAATTGTGTTCGTGGCATCGAGGTAAGTGTTGGTCTAACCTTAGCTTGAGGGATAAGGAGTCGTGTCCTATTTGCTATGTGTTAATATTTGAGTACGACGTCTAGGCATGGTGACGAGTGTCTATACGTTGGTGTCAAGCATGCCCGTGAGTCTTTTACTATGATTAATGTGACTCCGTTTTGGTAATGTACATGCCTTATCTGATATTTTTATTGTTGAACAAGGCTTGTGGAAGTAAATTTGGTAATTGAACTTTGAAGAGCATTGGCTCAAGTTGTGAGTTGATTTGTGGGAGTATTATTGGCACTTGAACATTTTAGAGCATTGGCTCAAGTTGTGAATTGAATTGTGAAAGTATCATTGGTAATTGAGCATTGTAGAGTGTTGTCTCAAGTTGCAAATTGAGTTGTGAAGTAAATGTGAAAAAGAGAAGAGGATTATGATATTGTCTCCCTTACCGGGATGTTGTTGCTTTTGATATTGTTTCCCTTACCGGGATATGATTGTTGTACTATGGTTCCCTTGCCGGGATTTTATTGTGAATTTATTTATTTCCTTGCCCTTATTGTTTGTGATTGTTGTTTGGGTGAGGAAGAGTGTTAAAGCACGAAGGGTGATGCCGTGCATTATTTTGGTGAGAGAGTGATAAAGCACGAAGGGTGATGCCGTGCATGATATTTTGTGAGAGAGTGTTAATGCACGAAGGGTGATGCCGTGCCGCACGATGTACCATTCTGTGCCTTTATATGAGTGATTATGCACGAAGGATCATTCCGTGCCGTGATTATGTGAGGTAAAAGCACGAAGGGTGATGCCGTGCCGATTATATTGATATTTGGTGAGGACGAGAGTAAAAGCACGAAGGGTGATGCCGTGCACTTGTCTTGATTTTTCTGATTATTGTTGATATTTGAGTTATGGTGTACTTTACGATTATTTATTTGTTTTCTGTTGTTACTTGATTTCCCCGCAGCATGCCTCCCCCCTCTTACTTTTAAATTGTAAATTTCTGCCTTTATTTTCCGCTGTATATGATTTAGCTTCACATGTTTATTTGGTAGTCTGGTCCTAGCCTCGTCACTACTTCTCCGAGGTTAGGCTAGGCACTTACCAGCACACGGGGTCGGTTGTGCTGATACTCACTCTGCACTCTTTTGCGCAGATCCCGATGCTGTAGCTTTCGGACCGCAGTGAGGTTGCTACTTCTAGTTCATCAGGCGACCCGAGGTAGTCCTGCAGGCGTCCGCATGCCTTGGCGTCTCCTTCTATCTTTTCATTCTGTTTCTTTCATGTATTACAGAGACAGTGTTGTTTTAATCTTTCAGACCTTTATTTGTAGTATTCCTAGACAGTCTGTGAAATTGTGACACCAGTTCTGGGTAGTTTGTTTATGGTTTGCTAATGGTAGCATTATTATAACATTGCATTTCAGTCTTCCGCTTATTAAATTCTGTTGTTTATTAAATGTTGGTTCTTAACTGATAACGGATTAAAATAGAAACAAGGTAAATAATTCAATTGGTTGGCTTGCCTAGCTCTCACTAGTAGGCGCCATCACGACTCCCGAGGGTAGAAAATTCGGGTCGTGACAAATAATCACATTAGCAAAATATTTGGGCGTACAATAGATACGTGACCAATGACCATTCAAGCCATAATAATGACATTATTTTGTTATATCATTTCAAACCTCTTTATAGAGGTGAGTGTAGTAGATTCACTACTACTAGCACATTCATATTCTTCCAAGAATGAATATGTATTCATAAATCACATGTTGTCATATCACATCATGAATGGACCATAATCATCTATATGTGCTTTATAAAATCTTATGTCAATTCGATGACAAACATTACTTTCCCAGAGTGAAAGATTATTTTGAGAATCCTTATTGTTCTCATTACCACAATGATGACGATTATAATTTCGTCTATTGCCACGTTCACATCCATTGATACATTCATAGTAATAATTTTGTCTTCTTTCAAACTTATCACATACTGCTATCATATTCTCTTAAGGGAATGAGAATGAAGCAAATTCAATGGGACGGGTTTTCAATTCTTTGCCCACAATCATATACATGAATTTGATCATGGCAAGGCATAGAAATTTTACCTCTTTGGGTGGTTATAATTTCTTTCAAGTTATAATCAGACTTTGCTGTCTTTGCTTGTATTTAAAATCAAATTATAAATTTCAAGAGTTTAGAAGAGAAAAATAAGGTAAAATACTTACGTTCAATCCAAAATTTAATCATGAAGGAAGTTCATGGAACAATTGACAATCATTATGCTCAATCCCAAATCTTCTACTCAATTGGTTAGAGTCTCGTGCTGATAACGTGTTATGAACAATAAAAGAAGAAGAAGAAGAGTATTGCAGAGAAAAGTAGGGAGAGAACTCTTATTGATTTGGGATGAATTACAATGGAATAGAACCCCCATATTTATAGGGAAAAGTGACTTAGCCACCAAGTAACAAACCCTAAAATTTCTCTAAAATATAAACAACCATAAATAAAATTCTATTTATAATAATTATTTGGTTATTGATAACAATTCAAAAAACGGCATAGTACTATTTTACAATCAAATTATCGGTTCAGGACACTGTTTATCCAATTTTAAGGAATTTTTTCTTACGTATACTATATTATAAATTATTTTATACGATTTAACTATGTTTTGCTAATTACCAAAGTTAATTATATTTTTTAATAAATTATATATATTCCCGCGAATAAGACACTTTCAAGTTGTTTGTTACATTTTAAAATCAATGATCAGCACGCATCAATAATATCTTTTGTTTTCAAAAATAAAAAAGATACGAGGTCAAAAAGTAATTGAAGAAAATAACTGATTAAGTTGTTCAAGCAACTTCAATAGTTGTTTAAATAACTGATTGAGTTGCTTATACAAATTTAAAGCTGTTTAAACAAATGATTGAGAATTAATAACTGAACCGTTAACGATTGAGAATTGATAAATGACAAAAAATTCATGGTTTTGAGTGTAGTTTTCTATCATTTTATATGTGAGTTGTGGTAGATCACATGCTTACAAATATGAAATATGCTCATTCCGTCGTGTTTATTGTGTGTAGGAACAAATTTGAATAGAAATTAGAAAAAATCAAATGATTTGATATTAAAAGAAGTTGAAAGGTAAGAGCTGCAAGCATGCCATAATTAGGGCCCCCGCGAAATGCAGGCACGCAATGGCTTGGAAAGTGAACCAAAGTGAACCAAAAACCATTCAAGTGCCCATACCTGCACGTGAAAGAAAGAATAAAGAAACGCTGGGAGCGTGTAACGACCCGACCGGTCGTTTTGAGTATTTGCATTTCGCTCGCCAGTTCTCGAGCATGACTAGCCCCGTATGATGTATTATGACTTATGTAAATCATTGGTTTTTGTTTTTAGGTTAATCGGATCAGCTATGGAAGAATGATTCTTAGCTTGAAGCTTTAAATTTGAAAGGTTTGACCGAGTTTTGACTTTTTAGTATTCGATCTTGGATTTAGATTTTTATGATTTTGTTAGCCCCGTTAGGTGATTTTGGACTGGGGAGCGCATCCGGAACGTGATTTGGAGGTCCGTGGTAGAATTAGACTTGAATTGGCGAAATTGGAAATTTGGCGTTTCCCGGTGATCACGCCCAACTATGCCTTATAAAAAGGATTCTGCGGACGTTGCAAATATAAACCGAGTATTACGCCCAGGGTCGAATCCACAGAGAGTTAACCTACCAACCATTATCTCCAGACCCACTAATTCTTCAGAACCAGCTTCCCAAATATTCAAATCTCAGTTGAATGTTCTTTAACAACTACACTTGCAAGTAACTAAATAGCTGTAAACTAAACTAATAAGGTTGTAAACAATTATGAGAAAAAAAGCTAAGGCAATGATTTCCCCTATTGATGGAATCCCTTCTGTTTATGCTCATACAAATTTACCAACACATCTCTATCAATCATGAACGCTAATCTTACCGTAAATCTCTCCCGAGTAATCACAGTAATTTACTATTGCACTCTCCCGAGATACACTAGCTTACTTTATTTAGCACGATTCACTTTAGATTACACCTAAGGCTTCGTTATCCCTAATCCCGCCTTTAAACCCGCAATTATAGATTCCTCTAATAATCTAGGAGTGGTGTTGTTCAACAATACCCTAAATATGCTTCTTTTCCAAGTTATGCACACTAAATAGGCACAGCTAATTGAGGATCCTGTCAATTAACTACAACAGACAAGAAGTTGAACAAATAGAGATTAAACTAGCAATTTGTATTCACATAAACAAGAAGTTCATCACCCAATAGGTTCCATCAAAACCTTAGACAAGGAATTTAGCTACTCATGGCTATGGGAAAATAAACCAAGATTGAATTCATCATAAAAATCAAAAGAAAAGAAGAAAGATGTTTGGAGTATTCTCTCACAGTGGTTTTCCTTGCTAAGAAACCTTAGAAATCAATACATGCCTCTCTTGGGCGAAGTCTAATGTTTTAAATAGGGTTTAGGTCTAAAAATCCCGTGTTTTACACTTTGGTCCCTGAAGTTTACGGCTTCCGCCGCGGTTCTGCCGCGGTCGCGGTCAAACCGCGGTCAAACCGCGGCTCTCTGATCTGAAATCATCCGCAGCTGTCTTCCACCGCGGTTCTACCGCGGTCGCGGTGGAACCGCGGTCAAACCAGTGCTCTGAATCTTCGGCCTGTTTTGCGTGGTTTACTTGGGGAATTTCACAGTTGGCCTCTTTTTCATCAATTTTGACTCCAAAACTGCTCCTTAGCCTTCCTTATACATATATCACCTGCAAATCATGAAAAGCACTAATAAGAGCATTTTGTTATCACTTTTAGCATTAAAACTACACAAGAAGGTGATTATTTAAGGTGTGATTATAGTCAAATTCACCTATTATCACCCGGTCGGCAGTGGAAATCCTGATGTCGGGGTTGGAATGGAATTCCGGAAATTGAAGTAGGTCCGTTGTGTCAGTTGTAATGTGTGTGCAAAATTGCAGGTTATTCGGGCGAGGTTTGATAGGTTTCAGCATCGTTTGCGGAATTCGGAAGTTTGGAAATCCTTAGGCTTGAATCCGAGGGTGATTTGGTGTTTTGATATTGTTTTGAGTGTTCCGAAGGTTTGAATAAGTTTGAATGGTGTTATGTGACTTGTTGACATGTTAGGTTGAGGTCCCGAGGGCCTCGGGATGAATTTGGGTGGTAGACGGAAGGATTGGCCTTGAGTTGGTGCTGCTGAAAATTTGCTGCTTCTGTCATATCCGCACCTGCGGATTGGGGACAGTAGGTGCGAGCTCGCATGTGCGAGCTGGGAGCCGCAGATGCGGACGCTGTGAAGTTTGGTCCCTTCCGCAGAAGCGCAAGATTAGTCGCAGGTGCGCACCGCAGGTGCGATGGTGTGACCGCAAATGCGAAAAGTGGTTCATTAAGTGGGTTCCGCACTTGCGATGGAAATTCCACAGGTGTGGTGCCGCAGAAGCGTGTATTTGACTGCAGGTGCGGTTTTGCTGGACAGAAAACCCCAGCTCGAGGTTTGCTCTTCATTTTTCGATTTTGGGCTTGAGGAACTCGGGAAAGAGGCGATTTTTCAAGGGATCTGAAGGAGCAACGTTGGGGTAAGTGATTCTAACCTATAATGGTTTAAATTTCATGAATCTATGGTTTTATTCATCATCTAATTGAGAAGTTAGACTAGAAATTTGGGAATTTAGGGCTTGAAATTGGAGAGTTTAATTTGAGGGGCCATTTGACGTCAGATTTTGATGGTTTTGGTATGTATAGACTCGTGAGAGGATGAGGATTCTAGTTTTATAATTTTTATCGGATTTCGAGACGTGGGCCCGAGGGTCGGGTTTGGCCAATTTCGGGAATTTTGATTTAATTTGATAATTTTCGCGTGGGCTTTGTTCCTTTAGCATGCATTGATGATATGATTCTCATTTTGGATAGATTCGGGGCGATTTGAGGCCGAGTCAAGCGACAAGGGCATCGCGGAGTAGATTTTCATCCGGTTTGAGGTAAGTAACGATTGTAAATCTAGACTTGAGGGTATGAAACCCCGGAATTTCGTACTATTTTGATAAATGAGGTGACGCACATGCTAGGTGACGGGCGTGTGGGCGTGCACCAATAGGGATTGTGACTTGGTCCGTCCCGTGGCAACTGTAAAGTTGCATATTTTGATATACTCTATATGATATCTATGTGTTCTAGAAATGATTCTGTTAACTTGGGCTGAATGCCATGTTTGGGGCCTTGTGTCGTACTGTTTGGATCCTCAGGGGTATTTTACTACTATCCTCACACTGTTTTGATTCGAAAGCATATCCTCAGTCATGATTTTTACCTATTTATTGTTTGATTCAGTTTCATTACTCTATTTTTAAAAATGTGAAAGTTGTTTGGGCTGAGTTCCCTGATTTTTCACTGAAATGCCCGAGTGGCTTGTGAGGTTGATGACTGAGAGAGGCCGAGGGCCTGATGGTGAGGATTGTGTAATTATGGATCGGGCTGCACGCTGCAGCAATATATATATGTATATGGATCGGGCTGCACGCCGCAGCGATATTCGGTCGGGCTGCACGCCGCAGCGATATAGCGCCTGGGCTGTAGGAGCCCTTCCGGAGTCTGCACACCCCCAGTGAGCGCAGTCGACTATATATTCATGGATCGGGCTGCACGTCGCAGCGGTTATTATACGGTACCTATTGAGCGTGAGTGCTGGTTGATGAGAGTTGAGCCACCAGTGACTGAGAGGCTGGCCCGAGGGGCTATATATGAGTGATACTTGCCCGAGAGGCTATATATATGAGCGATATTTCGCCCGAGAGGCTATATATATATGAGTGGTACTTCGCCCGAGGGGCTTGTTTACGAAATTACTGTTTTCACTCCTCTTCTTTTATATTGAGCCTCTATTGAAAACTGTTGAACAAAAAAATGTTTTTATATGTTTTTCATTGAAACTGGAGTTTTACGAGAGATCTTGACTAGGATACTGATTTGGCCTTTGTTATTTTTCACTGAGACTTTATATTGTGAACTTTATGTGATTTTATTGCTCGTCACTGCACTCAGTCTTTATTTATGATTGTTACTTACTGAGTTGGCGTACTCACATTACTTCCTGCACCTTGTGTGCAGATCAAGGTATTTCTGAGCCCGATAGCGGGCGTTGATTACTCAGTGGCAGGTCCATCGGAGTTAGTAAGGTAGCTGCCTGGCGATCGCAGCCCTGCTTTTCTCCCTCCTATCTTATAGCTGTTCAGTTGCTTTAGACTCCTTTGTCATTTTAGCAGACTGTATTAGACTTGTAATCTAGATGCTCATGACTAGTGACACCCCGATGTCGGGCTTGTGTTATTTTTCCGCACTTGTTAATTAGACTCATGTTATGAAAATTTTATTAATTAATAGCTTAATACGTCTTTTTATAAAATATTGATTTGATTTGGGATTTGTGTCGGCTGGCCTAGTTCCATGATAGACGCCATCACGACCGAGTCGGTTTAGGGTCGTGACAGAGCGTGCCCTTGGGGTCAGATGAGCTTTTGGGGAGCTACAGTAATTACAAGCTTAGCTAGCGCCATTAAGGGGTCTGACTTTGAGCGAGCCCTAAGGACGTGACTCAATTTCTTCCATCCGAAATAGGAGAGCACAAGGACGTATCAACCTTATTCTGTATAAATACAACTTGGAGCCGTTTTTGAAGAGTTACACAAGAATTTAAAGAGACAAGAACACGCTTGGAGCAAGAAGAAAGATTCAACTTCACGTTTCTTTTCTTTGATCTACCTATTTTTCTATTATTATGAATTTATCTTCTTTTATTTTTAGCGAGCTTTCTTATCTGACATGCTTAAAATTGGTTCTAAGACAATTTGCCAAATATATGCTACTTTCGGACAAACAATCTGTAGGTTTTCTCAAAGACGAAAGAGATCATAAAAACATAAGAAAAAGGTTTCCATAGATATGAAGCTATCAATTTATAATAAGATCAAAACTACCGCCTACTTAGAACCAAACCAGGGAAAGAAGAGACAACATAGATAGCGTCTTTAAGATCCAGAATACATTAGGCAACTATAAACTGTGTTGTCATATCCAGTAGCGGATCCAGGATTTTTATGTTATGGATATTCGACTTTTTAATCTAGATATTGCTACTGAGACTGGGTGCTCAATTAATATATTTATATGAATTACTAATTTTTCTATACAAGTAATGATGTTTGGCTCCAAAAGTAATGGGTGCTTTAGCACCCATAATTCACAGTATAGAACCGCCACTGCTCATTCGACCATGCTTTTTTTGAGCTGATGGTCTATCAGAATCAGTCTCTCTACCGTCACAAGGTAAGGATAAGATCTGCATACACACTACCCTGCCCAAATTCCACTTGTGGAATTACACTAAGTATGTTATAGTTATCAACTGTGATGGTCTTGAATTTATCCTTTTTACTACAATCTATATTCTAGAGAGGATTGAGCGGAAAGAAGATTATCAAGAAACAATCCCACAAACAAAAAATGATCTGCAATCTGCATCTTTACCAACAGAATTTTCCCTTGTAGATCAGAATCCTCATATTTCGTTCCTGAAAGTCAGCACATGCTTCACCGTTATATTTATTCAGAACATGACACAATGGTGTAAAGATTTGACTTACATTAAAAAGCTGTAAATCTGGTGAATGTCTAGAGTAAACTTAAGAGATCTGTTTACCCTTAAAATCAGACAACAATTAAACTTATAAGTGGTTTTAAGAATATGTGATTTCACTTGATACAAACTGATAAATGTAAGAATTAACGATAGAAATTACAATGAAATAAAGCAAACCAAAGTGATGAACAATTATGGCCCTTGAGCTAATTGCCCTCGAACCAACCTAACGACCTATTAAAAGTATGAACAGAACACCAGAGCTTGTAAGAGATAAAAATGTGATATATTGCTTTGATATGCATCAATGTAAGATGGTTACAAAATGATTAGAACCCTCTTTATATAGTAGATGAATCCTATTTATGGTACAATTCTAATTACAGAAGTAAATCCCATTATGGGCTAAATAACCGTTCTTAATTTGATCCGTTTCGAGATTTCCGCCATGATCCTCGACCAGTCACGGATATCTCGCCTTTCCGTTATTATGCTATTTTCGGTCTTGCTCGATGTCTATCCTATTTGTTCTCGATCATCATCGGTCTCGACCTGACATGTACTTCGAATCCCGGACTCGGTGTCTTATCCTCATATCTCGGTCTGATATACTACGGGGCTGATTTTGATCCATCCCCCTGGTCCCGGTCAATTAGTGAGATCGGGTGGGCCCAGTTTTAACCGTATACAGATAGTCCCCTCATTTTTTGGAGTATAATAACAAGAAATGAATTGAGTCCTCGACCTTTACCCCAATTTATCATGACATCATCACCATGACGTAAGCGATAGAGGTGACCGAAACGTCTCGTCGGTACAGTTCTCCAGGCTTTTAATGCTTGTAAGTTGATGGTCGGCCACCAACAACTTTGAACCGTCGCCGTGAAACCCTTAAATAGGCCTCTTTTCCACTCCTTCAAATTTTACTTTCAATCTCTTCTGTTCCAATCTTCAAAGCTCTTTGCATTCTCCAATTTTTTCATCTACAAATCTTTAAGTTTGATTGCTAACCTCTTTTCAAACACCAAATATCCTAATCCTCGTTCTTCCTTGTTCACGAAAACAAAATGGCCAAAACATCTAAAACTGTTCCACAGAAGGAAAAAGCTTCCTCGTCTAAGCCGGCCGACGAACAACCAGCGGCGGATCCACGCCCTGAAGAATTCTTTCCTCCACTGTGCGTCCTTGACTCAGACTTCATAATTGAAAAGACCCCCTCAGTTCCGGGCCGATGCGAGCCAATGTCGAGGTACATATGCACAATCACCAGTGGCCTTTTAAAACAAGTTAAAAAGGATGGCAACTGGGTAGACAAGCACGTGGTGGTGCCCTCGCCTGAAGAGTCAATCACTACGTATGTGGAGCGGTTTCTGAGTGTTTACACCTACCCTTTCACATTGGGCCCCCTAGATCCGGTTATCGTCGACTTCTGCAAGAAGTACGAGGTCACCCTCGGCCAAATACACAACTCCTTCTGGAAGATAGTGATACTGCTCCACTTTTTTGTGAGCCAAGTCGATGGGCTTCCCTTTACCCTCGACCATCTTATACGCTTATATATCCCCCGACTTTATCGAAGGGTGCTAATAAAGCTTCAATGTCGGGCTTCCAAGGCAGCTTTCTCGAGCATAGATGAGGACAAGGACCGGGGCTGGATGGGCCGATTTTTCCAAGTGAAGACCTCGGATTTTATCCCGGCCGAAAGTATGCCGTTTCCGGAGAAATGGAATATGAAACGTGAGTATGGATCCCTTTTTAACTTCTGCCCAGTTTTTCATCCTTTCTTATTGGTGCTTTATTTGATGCAGCCGTTGCCTGGATGCTAGGTGCGATTCCCCATCTCGAGAACTAGGTCAGAAATTTAGTGTCGAAATCGACACACGCTGAGCGCGCATGGCGCGAATTGTCGTAAGGTCGATGGGAGGCCCGAAACTATGGTATGTTTTTGTATAATCCGATAACTCCAACCACTGTCCGGATTTCTTTTTGATCTCATTTACCCTTCTTCTCCAGGTCTTGGGAAGGACGTGCCGATGAGGCCCCTATCAGGTGATGAAGAAAACATTCCCAACCGTCTGCTCCAAAACAGAAGAAAGAGCGAAAAAAGAGAGAGGCTTCGAGCTCCACGAAGTTGGACGAGCAAAAGCCCCAAAAAAGGCGGACCCGTAGGGGGAATGTCATCCCTTTGACAATAGACTCAGTCCTCAGGCTACGAGACGAGCCCGAAGAGGGTGAGCAAGAAGAAGAAAATGAAGACGATTCTGGGCTGATAGCCCGTGCACAAGATAGCACCGGGGCTCGGAAAGCTTTGGAACCAGTGTAAATCGACGCTGACCAGCCTAGGACTGATGAGGTCGAGGAGGAAACTTCGGCCCAAGTCCCCGAGCGGAAAGGAATCAAAGATGTTTTGCCTCGGGGCATAGAGGTCATTGAAGAGGCGATGGATGCTGGCGCAGAAAACGAGCTCAGGGCTCCCCAAGATGGAGGCAGTGCTTCAAAAGACCCTCGGGGGGCAATAGAGATTGGGGATTCCCCCTTGTTTCCTCGGTCTCCGATTCTTTGATATGTGATGCTTAAGCCGTGGAAAGTTGTCATGGGGAAGGAGCCCACGAAGAGGAGGATCTCTTCCGTGATTTATTTTCTGAGGTAAATGACGTCACCGGTTCGGGTGACCTGGAGGTTCCGAGAAAAAGCTTGAGTGAAGCTTCCTCGAGTTGCAAACTGACCGATCAATTCCCGGCTCCCAGTGTTGATCCCGGGCGCAAGCGGACTATCATGATCACGGTCCCGGAAGATGCCTGTGTTCTTGGCGCCCCCATAGGGGTGGCCAGCTACCTTCGGGGTTTGGTCATAGAGGAAGATCGAGCCTAGATGGATGCGGTGGGAGCGCCTTGTCTTTTCAATATAGCCCAATAAGATTTAAACAGGTAATTCCTGATTCTCCTATCTTTTTTTGTACTTAGTTTTTCCTCCCTTAGTATAATTTTCCCTTCTATGTTTACAGGCTTTGGTGCTTCATCATGAAGCTTTCCTCCGATTCCGAGGGGAACTGAGCTGTTATGAGGCTGATATCCAGAGGCTCACCGAGGAGAAGAATGCCTTCAAACTTTTTAGTGAGCAGAAAGAAGAAGAAATCAAGGGCCTCCGAGCTGAACTGGCTGCGACTTAGAAAGAACAGAGCAAACTGACCGAGCAGGTAATAAAAGTCTTAGAAGCTCATGGCATCGGTTCGGGAGCGGTGGCTAACAATTCGATCTCACGGGTCCAGCAGCTGCACGAGACGATCGGGCAACTCCATGGAGAGGTAGATGTGGTGAAGGCGAAAACCATAGCGTGGAAGCAAAATATGGACAACCTTGCTCAGAGAAAGAGGTTGCTCGAGCTCAGTTATCCTCGGCTAAAAACCAACTCCAAGGCATGAAAGAGAAGAACTTGACACAAGCCAAGAAGATTGAGGAGCCCCAGGTTCGGTTGGTTACAGAACTTGTAGTGGCGAAATCTAAGGCTGAGACGACTAAGGCCAACGCTGAGGCAATCGTGGCCGTACACCGGCCTGATGCCGAAGCCGCTCAAGCTCGAGCAAAGGAAGTATCCGATGCCGCTTAGACTCGAGCATACTGGGTTGCAGAGCATGACAAGTGCCAGTCTCGAAGGGAGACTCTCGAGGAGATTCATGATCGTGGCTTTGACCTCGTTGCCGAGATCAAAGATGCAAAAGAGCTTGAAGTCGAAGCCAAAGCATTGGTATGTTCTGATGATGATGATTCGGGGAGCATGAGTGGGTCCGAAAGCGGAGAAGACTTCGAGGGTGAGATGTTGCTCCTGGAGAAGATTAAGTACTTAGGACCTTTTTTGGATTTTTTGCATAGAATTCCGATCGGGCCATGTTGCCTTTGTAAATTACTTTGACATATATAAAGATCTTTCTTTGTGAAATTTCATCACTTTTGACTTATGAAATTTGCGCTTTATTTATGCTCTATGAAATTATTATTCATGGTTTTGAGGTTCAGGTAATTTGGACCGAAACCGAACTAGTGTTGAGTGAGTGCTTGCTCGAACTCAAAGTGGGGTAACCCTTAGGTTTTAATTGAGTGAGGATGATACCTCGGACTCAAAACAAAAGATGGCCCTTAGGTTTTTGTATTAGGCGGATGTGGCCTTAGTAAAAAGATTGGCTTTTCCCCTTTTCGGCTTAAAAAATTTATTGTTAGTTATACAAAATTGTTATGCCTTAGCATGAAATAAGGAATTGTTCGAGAGTTCGAACAATTTTGTACCCTTTAGGGTTCTCGAGGCTTGATATGATCGAAGCCTTTTGTGATTTTGCTGAGGGTAGCCTTTTTAACCGGTTTGTGATAATATTTGAAGGCCTGTTTTATTACGGAATTCGGACGTCTCCGAACCGTGTTAATTCGGCTGTAGCCCTTTTATTTGGGACTTGCCTTTTAGATTTTCTCGTTCGCCCGAAGTGTCAGTCCCCGAGTGGGGTGGCCTTGGCCTATTAAAGTCGAGGGTTGCCTTTAAGGTCTTATGATCTCGAAGTTTTAATAATTCGATCTCGTTTGTTTTTCGGACGGCAGTCCCCAAGCGTGGGGTCAATTGTTCTAACTTCCGTTATCATCGGCCCTTAAGCCTATTTACACAATAGATCGAGTATGAAATTGTTTCTAAGGCATGAGATATCGGCAAGGAAAAATACTTCTTTCAATAGATGATTATACATGCGTACATGTTGGATGTTAGGGCTCGAGTAACCTATACGGGCATGGTTCATTCGACTGTTTGGCCCTTAAAAAATTTACCTATCGAGATCCCGTTGTTACAAAGTAATTTTCTTGCAGCAAAGTTGACATTCGAGGGTAATGCCCCTAGTATTCGAGGTTGATTGTAAAGAAGCCTCAGATATTGTTGAATTGTTCTAAGTTAGCACGATCAATGGTTGCCTCGTTAAAAACCTCGACAGAAAACCCAATTGTGACAAAACCAATCTAAGGGAAAAGAAGTGCAATGCGTGCTTTCAGACCTAAAGACTTCGTGGTAAAGGATCCAACGACGTTCCTAATCGAACACCTGCAATTAGTTAGTTCAAATATAAATGAAAATGGAGAAGGCCGTTCCTTAGCAGTAGTATCACTTTAGGAGTGATACGTTCCAATTGTTTGGTAGTTGTTTGCCGTTCATCGTGCCGAGCTTGTACGATCCCCTTTCGATAATATCGAGGACCTGATATGGTCCCTCCCAATTCGGACCCAGTTTTCCTTCATTTGGGTTTCTAGTGTTGAGGGTGACCTTTTTTAACACCAAGTCCCCTATTTCAAAGTGTCGAAGATTGGTTCTTCGGTGTAGTACCTTTCGATCCGCTGTTTTTGTGCGGCTAATCGAACGAAGGTGGCCTCACGTCTTTCATCCAACAATTCTAGGCTCGTGTTCAAGGCCTCGTTATTTGGTTCTTCTGTCGCATATCGAAACCTGAGGCTAGGTTCCCCAACCTCGACCGTGATAAGGGCTTCGGCACCATAGACCAAAGAGAACGGTGTTGCCCCCGTACTGGAATTCGATGTTGTGCGATATGCCCTAAGAACCTCGGGCAATATCTCTCTCCATTTTCCCTTAGCGTCGGTCAATCTTTTCTTAAGATTTTGTGTGATGCTTTTGTTGGTTGATTCGGCTTGTTCGTTCCCGCTGGGATGGTACGGCGTTGATAGAATCCTTTTAATCTTATGATCCTCGAGAAATTTAGTCACTTTGTTGCCGATGAATTGCTTTTCATTGTCACACACGATCTCGGCAGACATACCGAATCGGCATATAATATGGTCCAAATGAAGTCTACGACTTCTTTTTCTCTGACTTTCTCGAAAGCCTGTGCATCAACCCACTTAGAAAATAATCAGTCATAAATAAAATAAACTGAGCTTTACCTAGGGCTGATAGTAGAGGGCCGATGATGTCCATTCCCCATTTCATAAATGGCCATGGGGATAAGACCGAATGGAGCTGCTCCCCGGGCTGGTGAATCATCGACGCATACCTTTGACATTTATCGCTTTTTTGAACGAACTCTTTTGTATCCTTTTCTATATCAGCCCAATAATACCCTTCTCTGATAACTTTGTGAACCAGTGATTCGGCACCAGAGTGGTTCCCACAAGTGCCTTCATGAATTTCTCGTAGGACGTAATCGGTGTCTCCTAGCCCCAAACATATCGCCAATGGCCCATCGAGCATCCTCCTGAATAGCGTTCCATCTTCGGCCAAAGTGAACCGTGCTGCCTTCGTGCATAGAGTCCTTGACTCCTTCGGATCTGCGAGGAGCTTCCCGTTCTTCAAATATTCAATGTATTTCTTTCTCTAATCCCAAGTCAAACTTGTAGAGTTTATTTCAGCGTGGCCCTCTTCGATTACTGATCTCGAGAGTTGTACGACAGTCCCCGAGTTAAGCTCGTCATCTTCGACCGATGACCCCAAGTTTGCAAGGGCATCGGCTTCGCTGTTCTATTCTCGAGGTATGTTTGGTAAGGTCCATTCCTAAATCGATGTAGAGCTACCTGTATCTTGTCCAAGTACCTCTACATTCGATCTTCTCGTAGTTCGGAAGTTCTGTTGACTTGGTTTACAATAAGTAGGGAATAATATTGGGCCTGGATGACTTCTTCTTCCAAGCTTTTAGCCAGCTCGAGACCTGCAATCATGGCCTCATACTCGGCCTCATTGTTAGTTAACTTTGTTTTGATAGGTTGTCTAATTATTTTACCCGTGGGCGGCTTCAAAAAGATGCCCAGCCCGAACCCTTTCACGTTCAAAGCGCCATCTATAAAGAGGGTCCATACCCCTGATGATGTACCCGATTTTAATAACAGTTCCTTTTCGACCTCGGGCACAAGGGCTGGCGTGAAGTCAGCCACGAAGTCTGCCAAGATTTGAGACTTAATGGTTGTCCGGGGTTGATACTCAATATCGTACCCGCTGAGTTCTATGGCCTATTTGGCTAATTATCCCGTAAGTTCGGGTTTATGCAAAACATTTCGAAGGGGATAGGTAGTTACAACACATATTTGGTGAAATTGGAAATACGGTTTTAATTTCCTAGAGGCGCTTATTAAAGCAAGCGCTAATTTCTCTAAGTGAGGATACCTAGTTTCGGCCTCGCCTAAGGTTCGACTAACATAGTAAACAGGGAATTGCGTACCTTGTTCTTCTCGGACTAAGACCCCCCTTACCACTATTTCTGAAACCGCCAAGTATAAGTAGAGTTTCTCGTCCGCTTTCGGGGTGTGAAGCAGTTGAGGGATTGATAGGTATCGTTTTAGTTATTCTAAGGCTTGTTGGCATTCCGGGGTCCATGCAAAATTGCTCTTCTTCTTAAGTAGTGAGAAGAACCGGTGACTTCTATCAGAGGACCTCGAGATGAATTGCCCTTGGGCAGCTATGCGCCCGGTCAGCCTCTGCACAGCCTTTACATTATCTACGACTTTGATATCTTCGATAGCTTTAATTTTATCGGGGTTGATCTCGATCCCCCGATTGGACACCATGAAGTCGAGAAACTTGCCCGAGCCGACCCCGAATGCACACTTTTCTAGGTTGAGTTTCATGTTGTACCTTCTTAGTATATCGAAAGTCTCCTACAAATGTTTAAAATGGTCCTCTGCTCGCAGGGACTTAACTAGCATCTCATCAATATAAACTTCCATAGATTTCCCTATTTGTTCTTCGAACATTCGATTTACTAGGCGTAGATAAGTTGCACCAGCATTTTTTAGTCCGAACGACATTACATTGTAACAATAGGAAAGTATTTAGTGATAAATGAAGTCTTTTCCTGATCCTTCGGGTTCATCTGTATTTGATTGTACCTGGAGTAGGCATCGAGAAAACTGAGAATCTCGTGGCCAGCCGTGGCATCGATCATCCGATCGATGTTCGGCAAAGGAAAAGAATCCTTAGGGCAGGCCTTGTCCAAGTCCTTATAGTCTATGCACATTCTAAGTTTATTTCCCTTCTTAGTGACTACAACAACGTTTGCTAACCATTCGAGATATTTTACTTCCCGAATGGACCCTCTTTTGAGAAGTTTGGTTACCTCGCCCTTGATGAATGTATATTTAACCTCGAACTGGGGTTTTCTCTTTTGCTTTACTGGACGAAACTTTGGGTCCAAGCTTAGTCAATGGGTGGTGATATCTGGTCGGATACCTGTAATATCGAGATGGGAACAAGCAAAACAATCTATGTTATCTAAAAGGAATTGAATAATTTTTTTCCTGAGCTCGGGAGTTAATCCCGTGCCTAGTTATACCTTTCGATCGGGCAGATGCTCGATCAGTATGATTTGTTCCAGCTCTTCGACCATTGACTTCGTTGCGTCAGAATCATCAGGGATTATGAAGGTTAGAGGTATCATATAATCATCATCCTTGAAAGTTTCCTGCTCCTCCGATCGGGCCGAGGCCGGTGATTGTGGTTGCTATTTGACTTCTTACTTTCCATTCGACTCTGATCCCTTTGTTGATAAAAGTGCCGATACCGGTATCACTTCGTCGATTGCAAACATTTCTTTGGCGGCGGGTTGTTCACCATACAACGTTTTGACTCCTTCCGATGTTGGGAACTTCAGGACTTGATAAAGTGTCGAGGGTACTGCCCTCATGTTATGGACCCAAGGCCTTCCGAGCAGTGCGTTGTACCTCATGTCACCCTGATCACATGAAACTTTGTTTCTTGGATGGTCCCGGCCATATTTACTGGCAAAATGATTTCCCCTTTGGTGGTTTCACTTGCCATGTTGAAGCCGTTAAGTACTCGAGCTGTGGGCACAATTTGATCTTGGAGGCCGAGTTGCTCTACGACCCTTGACCGAATAATGTTTGCTGAGCTACCTGGATCAATCAACACACGTTTAACTTGAATTTTATTCATAAGGATAGATATTACCAGTGCGTCGTTGTGAGGTTGTTCAATCCCCTCTACATCCTTATCGTTGAAAGACAAGGCTTCTTCTGGTAAGTAGTCCCGAGTTCACTTTTCCCTTGTGATTGTCACTTTGGTGCGTTTAAACACCGGTCCTTGAGGAACATCGACTCCTCCAACGATCATGTGGATCACATGACGTGGCTCATCCTGCTCGTTCTGTCTGTTTGAATCTCTATTTTTGAAGTGGTTCTTGGCTCGATCACTTAAGAATTCTCGAAAGTTCTCCTCGTTGAATAATCGGGCTACTTCCTCTCTTTTGTTTGCAATCTTCTATTTTATGGCCATGGGTGCCATGATACTTGCATATTTGGTTTGGGTTTCTCTGGGCCGGATCGATCTGCAGAGGTCGAGGCCACTTGGTATCTTTGATACGCTCAATGGCCGATACTATGGCGGAAGCATCTACGCTGAAGATATATTCTGACAATCGAGGTGCTTCTTTGGACCCGGTATCCCTATCGAAACCATTCTTGCTCATGAGCCCTCGGGAGCTCTGTCCCCGATCATTCCTTCTATCATTCCAAATGGGGTTGCGCCCGGGCCTGTTATTTCCTCGATCTCCTCCGTATGGCTGATATCGGTCTTTATTCGATCATGGTTACCGCTCGACGTCCCTTTTAACTCTATCCACGGGCCTGCTGGGATAAATCAAACCAATTGGAGCACTCAGTTGATCGTCTTCGACCCTAATCTTCGACTGATATCGATCATGTACATCGGACCAAGTTACGACTAGATATTCGATCAAATTCTGCTTTAATTGTTGCGAAGCTATGGAACTCTGTTCATTGAGACCTTGAGTGAAGGCTTGAACAACCCAATCGTCGGTGACTGTGACAAATCTATCCGTACCATTTGAAATCGAGATACGAATTCCCTCAGCATCTCCTTTTTCTTTTTGCCTTACCTTGAATAGGTCCGACGTTCTAGTTGCAACCTTAATGGCTCCAGTGTGCGCCTTCACAGAAGAATCTGCAAGCATAGCAAATGAATCAATAAAATTAGGTGGTAAATTATGGTACCATATCATGGCACCCTTTGATAGAGTTTCTCTGAATTTCTTCAGCAATACAGATTCAATCTTGTCATCTTCCAAGTCATTCCCCTTAATGGCGAACGTATATGAGGGGACGTGTTCGTTTGGATATGTCGTCCCGTTATACTTCAGAATCTCGGGCATACAGAACTTCTTTGGGATTGGCTTCGGAGCCGCACTTGGGGGGAAAGGTTTTCGGACAAATTTTTTGGAATCAAGTCCTTCCAATACCAGCGGTGCCCCCAAAATTTGGTCGACCCTGGAGTTATAAGTTTCCACCTTCTTATTATTTTCCTCGATCTTCTTTTCCCCTATCTCGATTCGCTTCGTCAGTTCCTCGAGCATTTTTACGATAGTGGGATTAGTCTCTGATTCTCCCTCATTCGATCTCTTTGGCACCGATCCGACTCTATGAACAACTTCTTGCGATGGCTCGAGCTCGATTCTCCTTGGTGCACGATTCTGATTTTGGAGTTGTGCTATTGCAGCTTGTTGAGTCTGCAACATTTCGAATATCATTCGAAGGCTAATTTTGCCTTCTTCATCGCTCTGTGCGTTCTGATCGGCTGCTCGAGCATCTGCGGACGCTATTTTCTGGGTCAACACCCAAATTCCCATTAATGGCAATATGGGAGCTAACGTCAATTGGGTCCACGGCCGGAGGTCTATCGGGGTTGACTGGAGGTACTCCGTTTCCCGGGGCGACTATGTTGTCGTTTTCGCCGTGGAAACCAAGGTCATTGTCTGTATGTGTGGGTGCTACTTGAGAGTTTGACATGTTGATCCTGAAATCAAAGACACTTACAAGAACAAGCGTAAAGCAGTGTGTGTTATGAGAATTAATACCAGGCAATCACTATTATCCTTAGCCCCACGGTGGGCGCCAAACTGTTTACCCTTAAAATCGGATAACAATTAAACTTATAAGTTGTTTTAAAGATATGTGATTTCACTTGGCACAAACTGATAAATATAAGAATTAACGATAGAAATTACAGTGAAATAAAACAAACCAATATGATGAACAATTATGGCCCTTGAGCTAATTGCCCTCGAACCACCCGAACGACCTATTAAAAGTATGAAGTGAACAACAAAGCTTGTAAGAGATAAAAATGTGATATATTGCTTTGATATGCGTGAATGTAAGATGGTTACAAAATGATTAGAACCCTCTTTATATAGTAGAGGAATCTTATTTATGGTACAATTTTAATTACAGACGTAAATCCCATTATGGGCTAAATAACCGTTCTTGATTTGATCCGTTCTGAAATTTCCGCCATGATCCTCGACTAGTCATGGATATCTCGCCTTTCCGTTATTATGATATCTTCGGTCTTGCTCGATGTCTATCCTGTTTGGTCTCGATCATCATCGGTCTCGACCTCGACAGGTACTTCAAATTCCGGACTCGGTGTCTTATCCTCATATCTCGGTCTGATATACTACGGGGTCGATTTTCGATCCATCCCCCTGGTCCCGGTAAATTAGTGAGATCGGGTGGGTCCGGTTTTAATCGTATACAAGATCCTTCCTCACTTGTCGAGTGTCGACCCACCCAATTCTCTTAGTATAAATATATGATGAGAAATGATACAGACACCTTAACTTCAATGATAAGAAATTTTGCAAAGATTCCAAGTGAAGTTTCTTGTATCATTTATCATAGGCAGCACTTGATTTTTAGTCCCTGCTTTCTCCTTCATACTGCAAATTTTTTCTTATAAAGGCAACTGCCAATTGCCATTATGTTTGCAAGTTCAGGACAAATTGCATATCAACATGTGATAGATCAGTTCCATAAACAATACTTGGATGTATGTGCTCAATTTTGAAGTAACTCGCGGGAAGAAGCTAAGATTACAAAAATTGAAACTAAAACTGGCCTCAATTTCCAGCATGTGTTGGTCAATAATGGATCATCAGCTACAGAAGTAAACAAGCAGTAATATGATTTGACAAGAGAACGAAAATGAAAGTACAATATTATCAAGGATCTGTACTGTTGCTCCCAAACACACACACAAGTATACGTGGTCGTACAAGTAATAGAATAATAAGTTGAGTGTCGAACCCACAGAGACTTGTATTAACTACCCACTAAATTCACCAAGATTGTTATTCAGTCGAGCCAATTCGAATTCAAGAGTGTGATTATACTAAACAAAAATTATAACTAGTAACTAAATTATCAAGCAGCAAAATGATTATTGTGTATTCAGTAGAGACAAATATTCCAGGGTTGTAACCGATTCACTAATTCTATTGTGTTCTAGTTAACTCTCTGTTTCATACAATTCACTCATGGTTGCTAATTAATCGAACAAATACACTCGTAGCCTTCTCCCGAAGTACTACTCACCTATTCAAAATAGATTAACGCCTATATTCCTATGAAATAAATCTATTAAGAATGCATTAAGATTACGATATTTAATTACGCACGATGACTATGTATATTACTATCCTAACCACAAATCTCCCCCCCTCCCCACCCACCCAGAGTTAAGATCGTCCTCTCTTCAATTCTTCTCTAATCTAAACATGGCCTTCCCAAACACAGCGTAGGTAGTAAATAGAACCTAACTGCTGGCCAGACAATTAAGCTATTAATCATAGAATTAAAAAAATAACTACATATTGGTGAATTATACTTAAGGTTAAGTCAACATTAAACAACAATATTCATGGCTAAATCACAACCCTAGAACTATGGGTTTTAGCCACTCATGATACTATCAAACAATTTCATAAGTGTTGGATACTTGAAATACTAAGAAAAGATGAAGAAAACTGAGATATCCTTGCTCCCCGATGTTTCTCGTGTGTATTCTCTCTTCAAAGTGGCATCCCTCCTCTCAAAATAGGCTTAGTCTTGCTTTTAAACGTGTTGGGTAGGTCTAGGACCGAAATAACCTTGTCCCGGACAAAGTTGGAGAAATTCCCGTCACCGGCGTCCAGGGCAGCGTGGGCGTTGGCGTTGGCAAATTGAATATTCCGTAAACGGCACCACAGGTGGCGTGGAGCGCTGCCTGTGGCGCTGGAATTCAACATTTTCCTGTCGATGCACAACTCTCTCGATCTGCTAAGAGTTACTAAGCAGATACCTAGGATGTCTATCAAAATCCCTCTCAATATCCACCCGTGAAAACCCAAAATTTTGCAACAATGATATATTAGGTGGTATTACTTTAGGGAAAGCAACCTAGGCTTTCCCTTAACAACCCTAGCTACAGAATCATGACAACCCAATAACTTCAGAAGATAATCAAGACTAGGTCTTATAGCAGTACGCAAACCTTTTTTCAAGAAATTGCTTTTTTTGATAAAAGGAGCAAGGTCAGCCCAGATAAGCCAAGTTCTTGTAAGACCTTATGGGCTTAACGTTTTTGTCAATATGAGAAAACAACAATTCAGGGGGAGAAGAAACAAGGTTTTTAATCGGGGCTTTGTTCATACCGATTTTGTCAAAGAGATCAAGTAACAAATGTGACTCATAATTTCGGATTCTCAAACGAGTTACCTTGGAGCTTGGAGAAATGGCTTCTTTGGTTGCAGAAGCCAAGTGAGTTCACCAGAAAGTCCACCAATACATTGGCATGGGAATTCGCTGGAGCTGTGGAGTAAAAGAGCTGAAATCTGATGGAAAGGAGTTGCTTTTTTGCGCCATTACTACCAAAAGCAACTGTCCATTGCTTTTTTCAGAATTGTCAACCACAGATACATGAAACATTTAGAACCATTATGTTTGTAACTGTGTCAAAAAAACCTAATATGCCTACGACTTCCCTTGTCCATTAACCACAAAGAACCTTTGACTTGAAAATGAAATCTACGCCATATGCCCACTTGCTAGTTTCTACAACAAGTGAGTCTTTGAATATCCTGCATCGCCCTAATTACAAGTTCAAAACTGAAGAAATTATCAACAGCCATAAAAAAAAAGTAAAACATCTTATGATCCTCACTCGGTAGTGTCTACTACAAGAAATTAACACACTTTACTTTACCAACGCATTCAATGGATTCCACCATGAACCGGGAGCGGGCGAAAACATGCAGCTTCCATTTTCGGGGTACACAGTCACGTGCTGAGCAAAGAGAAAATTGTGAAGTAATCTCCAATTAGGAAAAACCAGATATCATATAGTAGATGATTGGCTAGTTACGCTGGAACATTTAAACATATATGCTGATTTTGTAAAGCAATGCAGAGGAAACTTCAGATTCTCCTTTTCTTATACACCCCATTCTCCCAGGAAAAGTAAAGAGTCAATCAATGCCGAACTCCGCATACATGACTATGGCAAAACAAACGAAATAAAGCTCACACCGAAAGTAAATTGGTTTTCTGAAGCAACTTTCAAAGAATTTGCTTGTATCTGATACCTTAGGTAACAATCTGTTTTTTCTTGTCAATAGGCATTGCCAACAATGGGTATATGCTGCATGTAGAGAATCATGCCCACACTTGACCAAGCTAGAAAGAAGATGCTTTTCCAAAATATAATGAAGATATTGGACACACTCACCTAGATGAGGCAGCAAAGGAAAATCCTCAAGTCAAAATTAGGTCGAGGAGCAATACTGCCCTATCACAAAGAGATATCGGAACAAGAAACTTCAGTCACAACAACAACAAATACCGTCTTGATTGAGATAAGCATTCAAATATAAATGTCATATACATCTAGTCTGATTTCTACACTGCTTTCCTTCTCATTAAACAAGAAGCAATAGTTGAATTGAAAATGACACTACTCTTACTTTCTAGTTTTCATGCTCGGTAATATCTTGAATAGTTATCACTCAATAATGGATAATATGCTTGACAAGCACATGAAAACGAAAGTAGAATATTATCAAGGAATTGAATAAACCTAAGAGACAACCGATGCTCTGCGCCACTGTCTCCACTGTGGATGCTTCTCTTTTTACCTTCTAGTTTTCATGTATAATTCATACACTTCGGGCATCTTGGCCTGAAAGGCAGCACATAATTCTCCAGAAACTTGGATTCAGAACACATGACAACAGTGTAAAGACTTAGCTTCTCTGTTACCAGCTGGTTTTCTTTAAGAAATTTCAAGATTTCATTCCTTGGCATGACCCTCTTCTCCAAGCTTGACACTAGAAGTGTCGGACGAAAAGCCAGATAACTAGATTCATACCCCAATTCCATCATGAAAAACTTCAACGTGCTTCTTATCTTAGCCTCTGATGAATTCAAACAGTACGGATGCCTTCGCACCATTTCGCAGATGTCAGAATCAGACCATCCAAAACTCTGAAAAATATCCAATTTCTTTTCTACTATCGATTCATCAAAGACCGATGCAAGTGCTTCAATGCCATGAAGAAACATACGTGACTCTCGAGGAACATGAAAATTCCTTTCTAGTTGATGCACTGCTCTCTCGATCTGCTCAGGTTTATTAAGCAGATATCTAGGATGCCTATGAAAAGCCATCTCAACATCCGCCCATGGAAACCCAAGATTTTGCAACAACGACAAATTGGGTGGTATTAGTTTAAGGAGATTATTCGTAAGCAACCTAGGCTCCTTCTTAACAATCCTAACTACAGAATCAAGACTACCCAATAAATCCCAAAGATAATCAAGATTAGGTTTTATAGTAGTATGTAGGCCTCTTTTCAAGAAATTGGTTTTCTTGACAAGTGTAACAAGGTCAGACCCAGATAAGCCAAATTCTTGTAAAACCTTAATTTTGGGTTTGAGGTCATTATCAACCCGACGAAGCAACAAATCAGGGGAAGAAGAAACGAGGGTTTTGATCTGTGACTTAATTCAAACCCATTTAATCAAAGAGTTCAAGCAACAAATATGGCTCGTAATTTCGGAGTGTCAAACGAGCTACCTTGCCGCTTGTAGAAATTGCATCTTTTGAGGAGAAGCCGAGTAAATTCACCGGAAAGTCCACCAATACATTTGCATGGGAATCGGGTGGAGCTGTGGAGTAATAGAGCTGCAATTTGATGGAAAAGAGATGCTTTTTTGCGCCGTTGCTACCAATTCCAAACATCACTCTTCGTCTGGAGGGGTATCCTCACTCTTCACCGTTGCTACCTCGGCTATTTCACCCGCCTGAGTCAAACTTTAAAAAGAAGTAAATAACCAAAATAATCATTTTAAAGCTTATTTTGTCCCTAATTTATCTATCCGTACTCTTGAATATATGAATCCTTTTCTATCCATACTGTTTGAAAAGCAATATGTATCTACAATGCTATGGAATTATTAAGGTAATAATTATATAACCTGGTAATTGCAATAAAACAATAAAAGTAGAAGAATAATATTGCAGAGAAAGAGATAGTAATTCCTATTGAATTTTGGGATGATTTATTTAACTAAAATAAAATCCAATGGGAAAAAAATCTAGTAAAGGAAAAAGAGTACACATATCTAACAATACGCCTTTTGGTTGCCTCGTTAAAAATCTTGCAAGGAAAACCTAGTGGGACAAAACCTTGTAAAGGAAAAAGAGTGCAACGCGTATTAAACTCCCTCTGATGAGAGCATCATTTCACATCCTTGAGCCTTCGCATCCCAATCTTGTGCACTAGCTTCTTGAAGGTTGACGTCGGTAAAGATTTTGTGAACAAATCGGCCATATTATCACTTGAACGAATTTGTTGCACATTAATATCACCATTCTTTTGAAGATCATGTGTGAAAAATAACTTAGGTGAAATGTGTTTTTTCCTATCTCCTTTTATGAATCCTCCATTCAATTGGGCTATGCATGCTACATTGTCTTCATACAAAATTGTGGGTAGTTTGTCACATTTCAAACCACATTTGTCTCGAATAAGATGTATTATAGACCTCAACCACACACATTCTCGACTTGCTTCATGAATAGCAATTATCTCAGCATAATTAGATGAAGTAGCCACAATTAATTGCTTAGTCGATCGCCAAGATATGGCAGTGCCTCCACAGGTAAACACATAACCTGTTTGAGATCGAGCCTTGTCTGGATCGGATAAATACCCAGCATCGGCATATCCGACAAGATCGGGACTGCAATTATTGCCATAAAATAAGCCCATATCGGTAGTTCCTTTTAGATACCACAATATGTGTTTGATTCCATTCCAATGTCTCCTTGTGAGAGCAGAGATATATCTTGCTAAGACATTAACTGAAAAAGTTATGTCAGGCCTTGTAGTATTAGCAAGATACATTAGTGCACCAATTGCACTAAGATATGGTACTTCAGGACCAAGTAGCTCTTCATTCTCTTCTTGAGGTCGGAATGGATCCTTATTCACATCAAGTGATCGAACAACCATCGAAGTACTTAATGGATGTGCTCCATCCATGTAAAATCGTTTCAATACCTTTTCTATGTAGGCAGATTGATGAACAAAAATTCCGTTTGCCAAATGTTCAATTTGCAAACGAAGACATAATTTTGTCTTTCCCATATCTTTCATCTCGAATTCCTTCTTTAAATAATCAATTGCCTTTTGGAGTTCTGTAGGAGTTCCAATAAGGTTTATGTCATCAACATATACGGCAAGTACAACAAATTTCGATGTTGTTTTCTTTATAAAAATACATGGACAAATGGCATCATTTATATAACCTTCCTTTAATAAATACTCACTAAGACGATTATACCACATTCGTCCTGATTGCTTTAGACCATACAAAGATCTTTGCAATTTGATTGAAAACATTTCCCAAGACTTTGAATTATGTGCGTTAGGCATTTTAAATCCATCGGGAATTTTCATGTATATCTCATTATCAAGTTAGCCATAAAGGTAGGCGGTAACCACATCCATTAAATGCATGTCAAGCTTTTCATGGACAGCAAAACTAATGAGATAACAAAATGTGATAGCATCCATAACGGGTGAATATGTCTTTTCATAATCGACACCTTGCCTTTGTGAAAATCCTTGTGCAACAAGGCGTGCCTTATATCTTTGTACCTCATTTTTCTCATTCCTCTTGCGTACAAAGACCCATTTATAGCCAACAGGCTTAACACCATTAGGTGTTTGGACTACAGGCCCAAAAACTTCACGTTTTGCAAGTGAATTCAACTCTGATTGGATTGCTTCTTGCCATTTTGGCTAATCACTTCTTTGTCGACATTCTCCAACAGATTGAGGTTCAAGATCCTCACTATCTTGCATAATGCTAGATGCAACATTATATGCAAAGACATAATCCACCACTATATCCAATCGATTCAAATTTGTCTCAATATCGATTGGATTTATTGATAGTTTCTTATTTTCTTGAGTCTCAGGCTCAGTGATTTCCTTATGAAACTCAGGATTGGTTAAATCGTGAATTTCTTCATGAGACTCTTTCGTAGTGTCATCTTGTTCATTTGTTTTTCTTTTTCTAGGATTTCGATCCTTAGAACCTAATGGTCTGCCACGTTTTAGGCATGCTTTTGACTCATTAGATATGACACTAGAAGATTGTCCAATAGGGACATCAATACGGATTGGAACATTCTCTGCAGGGATATGTGATTTTGTTATCCTTTTCAAATCCGTAAATGCATCTGGCATTTGATTTGCTATTTTTTGCAAATGAATAATCTTTTGCACCTCTTTTTCACAAATAGAGGCACCTGGATCAAGATGAGACAATGATGGATTTTTTCACAAAATTTCCCATTTGGTTTCACCATTTTCTCCCCCTAATTTTGGGAAAAGTGTCTCATCGAATCGACAGTCTGCAAATCGTGCAGTGAACAAATCTCCCGTTAGTGTTTCGAGGTCGCGAATAATGGAGGGCGATTCAAACCCAACATATATTCCTAACCTTCTTTAGGGGCCCATTTTGGTGCGATATGGCGGTGCTACAGGCACATATACTGTGCATCCAAAAATTCTTAAATGAGATATATTAGGTTCATGACCCAAAACTAATTGCACGAGGAATATTTATGATAATTTGTCGGTCTTAGACGAACTAGCATCGATGCATGCAAAATGGCGTGACCCCAAACAGAAGTGGGCAACCTCGTTTTCATGAGTAACAGTCTTGCTCAATTGCAGACGTTTAATTAAAGACTCTGCAAGGCAATTTTGAGTGTGAACATGAGCTACAGGATGTTCCACTTTTATCCCTATTGATAAGCAATAATCATTAAATGCTTGGGATGAAAACTCAGCAGCATTATCAAATCTAATAGACTTAATTGGATTATTGGGGAATTACGCCCGTAATAGAATTATTTGTGCCATTAATTTTGCAAACGCGAGGTTGCGAGATGACAATAGGCACACATGAGACCATCTAGAAGATGCATCTATTAAGACCATAAAATATCTAAACGACCCACTAGGTGGTGAATAGGTCCACAAATGTCCCCTTGTATACGTTCAAAAAACGCAGGGAACTCAATCACAACTTTTATTGGTGATGATCTAATAATTAACTTGCCTTGATAACAAGAAGTGCAAGAAAATTCATTATTTAAAAGAATCTTTTAAATTCTTTACGGATGCCCATTTGAGTTTTCTATAATCCGTCTCATCATAATCGATCCAGGGTGTCCCATTCGATCATGCCAAAGCACAAAAGTATTGGAATCAGTAACCTTTTGGTTTACAATAGAATGTGCCTCAATTGCACTAATTCTTGTCCAATACAGGCCACAAGATAAAGATGGGAACTTCTCAATAACCTCTTTTGGCCAGAGACATTCTTGGTAATGATGAGATATTCAAGATTATTCTCATATATTGTCTCAATATGATATCCAATTCGGCGGATATCTTTAAAACTCAACAAGTTCCTCTTGGACTTGGAGGAGAACATTGCATTCTCTATGATAAGTATTGTTCCCTTGGGCAGAGTTATAGTAGCTCTTCCTTAGCCTTCAATTAATTTACTACTACCAGAAATTGTAGTAACATCTGCCTTATACATACTTAAATGAGAGAAATATTTCTTCTCTTTGAATATTGTATGTGTCGTACATGAATCAACTAATATTTTTACAATTAAACATTGATCCAAGTTTACTTTGTGAGATATCCATATTTGCTTCCCATGGTTTGACATACAAAAGAAATATACAAATAAACATTAGTATATTCTTATCGATTAAATATATTCATGAATTTGTTCAAGCATTTAACAAGGGAGCTAATAATGAGAAAGATAACGATATTTAGTAGAATTAAATACCATACATCTAAATAATACGATTAATACAGTGTGAAATTGCAATTGTGGAAGAAAAAAAAATAAACTAATTTAAAAATTAGTTTTACCTACTACATTTCAGTAGATGATTTGATTATAGATTGGTACTAATTTGAATTGATTTCTTCCCGTTGTAAAAGAGAAGATGACAGTAACGACTAAAATTTATATCCCTTTATGTGTTTGAACCAAAGTCCTATTAGTACCACCAGAAACCAACGTGTTCAAACGTATTTGGACGAGCACACATTGTATAAAGCAAATATTAGAGCTATATTTAATTAAAATGAACTAACACTATTTCATAAATCAAATAATACTAACTGATAATAATAACTACTACTCATGTAAAGAACTATAATTATATGATGTTTATTCATTAACTACTAATCAAACTACTCAATCATCTTTAACCACAGATCCATCACCGATCAAATGGTCTATTTTTCCATCAGGGCGCTCAATGAAGTCTGCCTCATCTAAGTGGGTGATGTCAAATTCATTGTCATAGACAAAATTAGCTTCAGGGCCTTTATTCTTTAGAGATGTTTCATAAAGCTCAACCAAATGTCTTGGTGTACGACAAATATTTGCCCAATGCCCTTTTCCACCGCAACGGTAACATTCAGTTTCTGAACCATTTGCCTTTGGCTTCTCATCTTTCCCTTTCCACTTTTGGTGGTTATTTTTCTTTGGGGGGTGATTAACACCAGGAAAATTTCTTCCTTGTCTACGGCTACGACCGCGACCACGAATAGGGCCACGGCCTTTTCCACGCTTAGCATAATGGGAATACACCCCATCCACTTCAGGCAATGGTGTAGACCCAGTGGGTCGTTTTTCATGATTTCTCATGAGCAAGTCATTGTTTCGTTCAGCCACAAGGAGAAGAGAAATCAACTCAGAGTACTTCTTGAAACCTTTCTCTCTGTACTGCTGTTGCAGGACCATATTGGAGGCATTTAACATTGTAAACCTTTTTTCAAGCATATCATAGTCAGTGATAGTATCTCCACAGAGTTTCAATTTAGAATTAATTCTGAACATTGCAGAATAATATTCAGAAACAGACTTAAAGTCTTGGAGACTCAGATGAGCCCAATCATATCGTGCTTGTGGAAGGGTGACCAACTTTAAGTTGTCATATCTTTCCTTTAAGCCATTCCACAAAATAAGTGGATCTTTGACTGTGAGATATTCTATTTTCAACCCTTCATCAAGGTGATGGCGCAAGAAAATCAAGGCCTTAGTACAGTCTTGGGTGGATGCTTTATTTTTGTCTTTAATGTGTCTCCAAGACCCATCGCATCTAAATAGATTTCAGCATCCAACACCCATGTCATATAGTTCTTTCCCGAAATTTCAAGGGCAACGAACTTTCTTTTCATAATATCAGTCATAATTAAAAGAGGAGAAAAGTTGTACCTTAATCTTCTTGAGACGGTAGAGTCTCGTGCTGATAAAGTGTAATAAAACAATAAAAGTAGAAGAACAATATTGCAGAGAAAGAGAGAGTAATTCTTATTAAATTGGGATGATTTATAATGGGGTAAGGCCCCTCTATTTATAGGGAAAAATGACTTAGCCACAAAGTAAAATTCTCTAAAAGATAGACATTCACTCTAATTACAATTCTATTCATAACAGTAATTATATAATATAATAAATATTAGGGGTGTCAAATGGGCGGGTTGGGTCAATTTTGGGCGGGTCAAAATGGGTTGAGTCAATAATTGGGCGGGTCAAATGACCCGCCCAAAAGTTACTGGGCTAAGATGGGTTGGGTCAAGATTGGTTAAAATTCGGGTCATAACCCAACCCGCCCAACTCTTATTAAACTTTAATTAATATGTGTTATTTTCTTATAAATTGTATAATTACTAAATAAGGCTTTTTTGCTTTTGTTATGGTCATATTTAAAATATTAAACAAAAAATAAAATTATTTCTAAGATATTTTGACAAACTTACTCATGGATCAATTTGGGCTAAAAATTAGCCCAACTTTAAATGGGTTGAGATGGGTTGGGTCAAGATGGGCTAAGTTCAATAAATGGGCGGGTCAATAACCAACCCAACCTTGGGCGGGTTGGGCGAGTCATTTGGGATTGGGCCAAATTTGACAGCCCTAATAAATATAATGACCTGTTTGTTTGCTAGAATATAATAACAGTGTATTATTATCATATTTAGATGAACAACTATAATTACATAATTAAATAAATTTTATTTTAAATCAACTCGTGCATTAGTTTTACTGTGTGACAAACATATATATATATATATATATATATATATATATATATATATATATATATATATATATATATATATATTTTGTGTGTGTGTGTGTGTTGCAGCCAAACACACACGCTAGTATACTATATCGTCAAGTAATAAAGTGACTAAAAGTCGATCTCCTACTTTCCTATTCAAGCTAACCTAACACCTATATGTCTATAGAGTTAGAATCAACAAGAATACATTTATAATTCCCGTATAATAACCAAGCAGGGCAATTAGTATGTTTATTCTAACCGCGAATCCATTTTCCGATGAACCACAACCCTAGAACCTGAAGTTTAGCTCGACATAGATATGGTAGCAAAACAACAAATCATACAAAGAAATATTAAAATTACTAAGTTTGGCGGAAGAAAGATGGAATCTGATGAATTCGGCCTCAACAACGGCTCCGTGCTTGTGTTTTTCTCTCAAAGTGGCGTCTCCCCCCTCCAAAATAGGCTTACACTTCTTTTTATACGAGTTGGGAGTGTGTAGGGCCGTAAAACCTTGACCCACACAAAATAGGAGACTGTCATGTTGTTAGTTTATGTGAGTCCACCAAACTATAGAGTACCTGGTCCTCTATGAGATGATAAGTAGAATGCAGTAAAGACTGAATGTAAAGAAGGCAAGAGATTTTCTACGAGGAAAAAGCCCACACAAGGGGATCAAAAAACCACGACCTACTCTTGTAGGCTTTTAACTCTACTAACTTGTAATCTACCTATTACAAGCCACTTTGCAAAAACCCTATTACAAAGACTTCAAACTAACTTGTGATGCAACCACCACAAGCCACTCTATAACTCTCCTAGTTACAAAGGATTTAAACTTATGACTATCCCTAGTCACAACATAAACTCAGAAGTTTACGAATTTGGTTTGTTCCTAAGACAGCGCTTCTAAGAAAGCAAACTAGGAATTACAATGACGAACAAATAACAAGATTACAACTCATCTACAGATGTACATAAACTCATTTAGAAATTGATCCTTAGTGGAGTTGTCTTCTTGTTCATGGCACACCAGTGACTTCAATGCCGGATGAAATACTTTTGTTTCTTGAGGGAATATCACTGAATGCACAAAGAATGGTGTGTCTTGCACCAGGTTATTTTATCACAAAAGATAGCACAATGGATAGTGATGTCAACTCTTGGTGTACGCTTCTTCCCAATGAGAAGTGACTGTTGTACTGTCTGCACAGCCACTTCTGGGCAGTTGCATTTCAGCTGGATAGTGGACTTTGTACTTCTGTCAGGACACCCCAATGGACCAGGTGCTAGTTGTGTTCCTCTTCTATGACAGTTGCTAGATGGTTACTTTCTTCTGCTACGTTTCAGCTGTGTACTTGACTTATACTTCTGTCAGAGAACCCAAAGGGAGCAGGTCCCTGTTGTGTTCCTCTTTATATTGATTGCGTACTGTCACTGACTTGCTTGTGTCGGAGAACCCTAGGGGACCAGGTCACCAGGTCCCTGTTGTGTTCCTCCCTGTGGTCGTTCATCCATTTGCTGATTTTCAGATTTCGACCAGTTCACATGAAATGTATATCTCGTGGGCCAGGTTCTCTATCTTGTTCTTCACGACAAGTTTGTTAGATCATCAAAATATAAGAAGTATAAGGCTAAGACATTGAAAACCCATCAATTTCCCCCTTTTTGGTGATGACAAACTTAGGCATGGACGGTATTTGTTTAGAGTAGAAATAACCGGATGAGATGCCAGAACTACACGAAGTTCCCCCTTAATCTCGGATCTCCCTTTTTGTGATTTTCCCTTAATCGCAGAGTTGATAGTTCCCCCTTAATCCCTCACCTACACCACTACTATTCGCCCTTTTGGCATCATTAAATAGAACAATTATTGAGAAGATCACAAGCAGGTAATAAGCATAAAGAAGTCCAACACAGCTAGCTCATGCCACATATGTGCACACAACATGACAGAAAAGAGAAGCCAGAGGAACATAGTATTGTACAAGCAACGAAAGGGGAGCTATTTCATTAATGTTTACATTGGACTGAGCAAGTCAGGAGCAGTAATGGTTAAGTTCAATCATGCCATCACAAAAAAACAAGCAAACAACAGTAAAACAGTAGTCACAGGATGTTGGAGCAAAAATAGCTTGACACAAAGAGGATCCTAGGGGAAAGTAGAGGAAGGAGGCTTGGAGGAAGAGACAACAATGGTTTTGAGAACCAGGTCCAGTCTGGAATTTGCAGACAGTTGTACTTCAAGTAGTTGAGCCTGAAGTCTCTCATTTTCCTCTGTAAGTCGTGCAACCTCCTCATTTACAGAATCAGGTCCTTTAGCTGCTTGACTGATATGAGTTTCCAGTATGGCATTTCGAGCCCTCAGCCTTCTTATTTCCTCAGAGGCTACATTTTGAGCATTGATCAGCTGAGAAATGGTCGAGATGCTTCCACTAACTCTTTTTATACATTCACATTCTTCTAGAGTGGTCTTAGAGAAGGTCTGCTTGTGTGTGCCCACTCTGGGATTCCCTTAGGGGACCTTATAGAATTTGAACACCTGAGTTAGGAGAAAGCCATAAGGTAACCCATGATTTCCACCCTTAAAATTTGCCACCTTCTGCATATGATCAATCATGATGGCTGGCAAGTTGATTGGGACAAACTCGTCAAGCGCTTCCGTTAGGAACATGTCCGATCTTGTAGCAATAGAGCGCCTCTCAGAGAGGGGTAGGAGCACTTTATTGACCAGTTCAAAGAGAAGCTGGTACTCAGGAAGCAATACCTTCTTATGCACCTGTTCCCCCTGATGAATAGCTTGTTCTTTCATGATGGCTCTCCAAAAGTTTACTCTACAGAAACCCTTAACTGAGTTCATACCTTCACACGGAATTCTGAGAACCTTTCCCAATGTTGAAGCGTCGAGTACAATGTGTCGCGCCCTCTTTTTCTCGTGAAATCGGGTTTATGACATTTGGGAAGACAACTCATTCCTTTTTGGGAATTGGGTTTGATTTAAAGAGTCGCCACCTAATGATTAGGGTGCATTAGGACACCAAGGAGATTTGATTTGAGTAACCAGAGATTGGGTAAGGGCTTGAAATTATTCTAAGGGGAAGGTGTTAGGCACCCCTCAGAATCCACTAGTGTGGTTCCCGGCCAGACTATTATTGTGAATTTAGGTGCAAATAACATGTAGGCAAATAAAACTTCAAATAAGAAGGGATTTTCACATAAATGGTTTACAAATAAATAAAGTTGGAGAGAGCTAAAAGAAAGCTGATTTTAAAAAATAAAGAGTTAAAATGCTTGAAAAGAAAGAAATAAAGAATAAAGGGAGAGGGGTCCTAGGTTTATTAATAATATGGATCACACCACACAATGCCCGGTAATCACTCCTCAATGAGGGGCTACACGTGACATTATCGCGTGGTCATCATATCCACATCTACCCTTCCCACCCCGTTAAGGTATTAAAGCGCGGAATGGTCTCGTTTACCTATTGCATGTTATTACCCGTCCAATCCTATCAGTCCCGGAGGCATTTAGGACTACTAATCCTAAAAGGAAGGGATGTTAGGCTTATTTGTGGTTTAAAAGGGGCAAAATTCTAAGGCGACATACAAAACATGTATAGCAAGTTGGGGGAAAGCACGTAACAAGCAAACGCTCAGACATACCCCCCCTTTAAACAAAGAAGCACGTAATTAGCATGACTTACACATACTGTTTAGGGTCTGATTGAATACTAAACGTGAAATAACTTAAAGGTTGAGGCAGACTGATTTATTACATAATTCAGATAAGAAGCCCAAATCAGGCCTGCCTGCTGGTTGTAGTTAATAGAACAGATTTAGTTTATAACTTTACCCTAAGGCTTGCCTAAGTATTGGACAAGGATCCTATAGGCATGGTATCTATTTAATTCAGGAAGAAATGAAATAACAAGGTCTAAAATAAACTGGATACGTACTGGTTAAAAGGGAAGTCAGGTTATTTAAAAGAGAGGCAAGTTTTAATGAGGGTTATAAGTTCTGCAACTGATAGTACCCATTATTACTGATTTTAGCTCTATTCGTGAATGAAACGATTCAGATTCGATTAGGAGTTCCTATATGCATGATTTCTAGGCATTGTTGATTTTAAGCCTTTGCAGACATGGTATAAAATGCAGAAAACTCATTTTTAAGCCTATGAACATGATATCTAGATGCAGAATTAGTTGAAGACCTATGAGCATGATATCTAGGTGCAGAAATTTGTTTAAGACCTATGAACATGTTATCTAGGTGCGATTGAACGTGCAGATTTGGATAATCCTGTAAGCATGATTTCTATATGAACGTAGTGGTCCTATGATCATGATTTCTTTATGAATGATGGATATACATAATTCAGAAGGACCTATAGGCATGATTTCTATATGCATATGCAGAATTCAAAATTCCTATAGACATGGTATCTACCCTTTTTGCATACATAGTTACCCGCCCCTTTTTTCACTAACCATCCCCAAGAGTTTATACAAATTATTACAGCCCGGAATAAGGTAAAATACATCAGAAAGAAAATAAATAAAAGTACAACCAAGGAGAGCCTGATTCAGACTTCATATCTGAAATATGAGGTAAACCAACTCCAAGAGATCATGATCCAAAGCCTTTCTCCCATTTGAGTGTGTCAAAGTTCCCTAAGAGCCTCAAAGGGACTCCGGGCAATGCTCACACCCAAATGTATTATAAGATTGGGTATGTGTGCAGTGTGGAAGGGACAACCCTCAAGTGTCCAAGTTCAAAGGGAACTCAAAGGGTCCCAAGGCAGGGCTCACAAGAGGGGGGGCATAACTTAAAGACTAAGAAAGTGTGCAAGTGCAGAACAGAATGCTAAAGGGGAAAGGGAGAGGGAAACAACTACAAGTAAGCACACATAAAGGGTTCAGGGGAATAGGGAGATTGTAAAGAGCCTATTGCTTAGGCAAGAGCAAACTTTAGGCATGCCCAACAATGGAGGGTGCTAGCATACCTATAAGCCTGCTAGAACACATACTATTAGAGGCTAGGATCCCAGGGGATCAAGTCTGATTCATGGACAATAACTTGCAGTATTGCCATGCCTCAAACCATAGCTTAAACACATAGGGGGTAGGGGTTTTGGATTCATAGTAGAACAGGCAGAAAGAAATCAATATGTTAGAGTAAGTGTTGAACTATACAGAAGCAGTAAGTAGACATGAATATAAAAATAGTAAATAAACACATTGTTGTGGTGCTGAAAACCTTAAATCAGGACATACCAGTTTCAAAGTAGCAAATAGAGAAAGCAGGCAACAAAACTTATAAACAAGCCACAGTACAAGCAATAAGAGAGAATACTTTTTGAGTGTGAGTATAAGTTCAGAAAGACTACGAATGATGGGTGTCTTGTGTTAATGAAAGAGTCGTGTATTTATAGTGTAAAAAACAGGCGAAAATAAGGTAAGAAAACAATTAAGGAACTGGGTATCAATTAAAATCAATCAGTGCAAGACTTCCTTTTATTAAGGAATTCAGACTTACACGGTAATGAGCAAGAAAATTATTTAAGGAAAGAGATCAAACAAGCATCTTGTGCAAAGTAGGCAATTAGGGATAAATATATAGGAGTTTATTTAAGGGCAGAATTTTGAAATACACGGTTACATAAATAAGGTAGAAAATCAATTAGTACACAGCAAATCAAGGAGTCAGAGATTTGTAATTATTGGTCCATGAATAAACCAAGTCAGAAAAGCTAAGGAAAGTTTTCGACTCAAACCAAGTAACAGGGAAAATCAACAAACAAGGAAAGAAAATCAATCAGGCTTACACAAAGGAAGTCTGACATTAATCAGAATTGAAAGCCATTTTAGAGGGAAGTTCAGCACATATAAAGAGCACACAAGTATGCTAGGCTAAAAAGAAAACGTCATGCAATTGCAAAATCAGTAAGTCGTAGACTATAGGAACATGGTAGTCACATAGGTCAGCAATGTAGAAGAGAGATAGTATCAAATAGCATACAAAGGGTCCAGTATAAGGACCTTAGAAGAGTTTAGTAGAGAATCAGAATTGCCTAAAGAAATAGAGATTGAAACAAAGATTTCAAGACTCAGTTGAGCAACAGAGGAAACAAATTCAGAAACTTGAAATAGTTAGGGTTTCTGAAATCAAACAATTTCAAAGATGAAGGACAAGCATACCACATAGCTAATGGTCTCAACACTCGGATGAACCCCCAAATTCTAGGGTTTTTATCATCAATCGAGTGCAGAGATGAGAGGACAAGTAATCGAGGAAAAAGATACTAATCGAAACAGTTTCAGGGGTCTCAGAAAAGAACTGAGACCTTTAACATGCTTTTTCAGTAGCACGAACTCATGAGAAGCATAGTAAAAGAACAACATGCGAAACACAGTAGAAGAACTCAATGAAACATAGTAGAAGTAACTAATAAGAACACAGTAGGAGAAACTAATAACAGTAGGAGAAACATATAAAGAAGCATAGTAGAAGAAACAAGAACACAGTAGAAGACAATAAGAAACATAGTAGAGGAAGCACACAAGAGAAAAAGAAAATCAGAGAAACATCTAAATCATAGTTTTGAAAGAAATATCAAGAAGTCGTTTAAAAGTTTAGGGAAAACACGGATCTAGAACAGATCTAAAGAACTCAGAAGAACCTCGAAAACTAGGGTTTTAAAGGAACCCAAATGGTGAGAAAGGCTTGGATAGTCGTTGATCTAAGCAAGGCCGGAGATGGCTATAAAACTTGAATCAAGCAAGGTCTGGATGAAGCTTCTTCGTGGTCAGGCCATGAAACTTCAGCAACCAAGCGTACAGGAACCATAGAAGGCTGGTAGGTGGTGAGACCACCATAGATTCAGGCCAGGAGGTGGCCGGAGAAGGCGAGTGGAGTTCATCGGAGCAGAGGGGAAAGGGGAAGGTTCTATAGAGAACTAGAGATAGAGAGATAGAGATGAGAGTCGGTTGAGTGAGGAATGAGAGGGGTTTGGGGGGGTCGTTTGTTTAATTTGGTAAGAAAGGATCTGGACCGTTGATCAAAATTGATCAACGACCAAGATTTAATCAGATTGGGTCGGGTAGACTTAGCGGTGGGGCTTGGGTCTTTGGGCTGGTTTAATTTGGGTTGGGGTCTGGTTTAATTTAGGCTAAATTAAAAAGCCAAATCTGGCTATAAGTTAAATAGCCCTTTTTTCCCATTTAATTTATAGAAAATAGTAAATAAATTTCTGAAAACAAATTGAAAGCACTAAAATGATTTATAATATATAATTATCCATTTAAAAATATGAAATCCCATTTTGGTAAACATGAGACGAATTTAAACCTAAAAATGGCTAATATTGCAATTATGCAATTTTATCCTTAAAAATACTAAATAAATTTGTAAAAATATGTAAAAAATATCTTAGCTATATTTTAGTATAAACATGAGTATCCAATAAATGAATTACCAAAATGATAATTTTGGGGATAATTATTGGTTTTTCTTGATAAAATAGGGCAGTAAATTGATTTAAAAATCTTTGAAAAATTAAGGAAAAATAATGAAACCTTGGGACATGCTTATATATGCATATACAGACCGTTTTGAAGGTATTTTGCATATAAAAAAATACTGGAAAAAATTGGTTATTAACACAATGTCTACTCCATTTACGAGCGCACAAATGTGATCCCCCTCAACAGTGAAAAGAGATGCGTAAAAAGTTTGTGCTGCATCTTCGTACACCAGAGGCATTCTCTCTTCAAACAGGTGTTCCCATTGTTGAAATTCCACAATCTCTAGAATTTGTCTCATGCCTGTCATCTCCGAAATTGCTGGATCAAATGTACGACCCCACAACACTTTCTGAGTTCTTAATTTCTGCTGCCAAAGACCACCATCACAGGTCATGGACCTTATTGAACCAGGTTCCTTAATAGTTTCCCTTTTTCGTTTGCTACACCCTTCGGCAGACTTTCCTTTCCAGCTTGCTAGCCCCACAATATTGTCTTCAGACACGGCTAGCTCAATTTGATTCCGTTTAGACTTGCTGTTGTACTTCCCAGATGACCCTTTCTCTTTCTCAATAGTTTAAGCGAATGCCTGTTCCATAGACTTTTGAGTTGTCATAGATTGTTGTACTGAGGAACCAGGTTCCTTGGAAGCATCTTTGTCTATTTGGTCTACTCACACACTCTTGATGAAATCCTTTGGATTCATTTTCCTCTTTTTTCTTGTCTTGACACTCCTCTTACTTTTCTGAAATGAGGACTCAGAACTCTCTTGCTGTAGTGACCTGATAGTGAGTGATTTGGAGGAAGACTCTAAGAGCTTGGATTGAATAGGAGGTGCAGGAGTGAGTTTGCATGAAAGAGAATTGGGTTCATTAGAAGGCTTTTATGGGAATATCTCATGAGCCAAGGACTCGAGGAGTTCTGTGGTTCTTACATTTCCTAGGAATGGAATTTCTTCCCCCTGATACTCAGATGAGAGATAAGCTCCTTCATTCATTAGACTTTCAGCAGCTATAGCCATGATGTTATGAGCTGCTTCCTTTTCTGGTGACTCCTTGAGAGTCACTGAATCCAACATGGAGGAGTTCAGATACTGATCAGAATCCTCCTCAGGGGCTTCTGACACTTGAGGAGTACAACCTCCTGTGTGGTCTTTGATGAGATCGTAGGATTGACTAGACATAGGATTCTCAAAATAATGGTAAACAGGGTTTATCAGAAATGGAAAAACTGTAGGAGTGGAGGAGGAGCCAAGAGTGGGTAAGGTGGTAGAAGGCGTGAAATAATGATGCTCTGGGGATGATTTCAAGGATAGTAACGGAGTGAGAGCGGTGTCAATGGTGGGAGAATGAGACGATTGTTCGATTGCCATTAGATGAGTATTGGTAGGCGAGTAGGGAGAGAAAGAGAGAGATGAGGAGAAGATCCTAGCTATACATAGGAGAAGAAGGTTCATGACTTGCCGTGATAGAGAAAGAAAGTTTTATTGGAGGAAGGGCTAATGATGAGTGGAGAGCAAAACAGGTTTTGAATAGTTCTGAAAATGGCGGTAGGTTTGTGGGGAATTGTTATCGTGCAGAGGGGATGAAAGGATTTTAAAGACAAGACATGACATGCAGACGTTGAAAAGTCGGATGATATGGCAGTTGAGTTACAAAAAAAAATTTATTTTTTTAGAGAGGGCATGCAGAATTAAGCACATTACTACTAACCTGAGTTACAGGAACCTGATGCTAGAGTAATCTTTTGAACAAGGTTTTAGCAGCTCATCTCTCGCAGTTCATAACTGTACCTTTGACTTCTATGATCGTCATGCGTGTTTACCTGCAACGGTATTGATGTGAGTTAGGCTTGGTCAGGAACACTTTTGCTACCTTTACCTGACGGTGTCTTACACAGCCAACAGATGGAGAATCAGGTTCTTCATTAGACTCTTGTGACCCCATCTTCACCTTGATTTATCCAGAACGTTCTCTACTTGAGGCTTTGATGCAGATATCTGGAGTTTGATCTTCTGTTCTGCAATGCTTTCCACTTATCAATCCCTTCTTCATATTGATCCTCAGAAGATGATCTCACCCTTCAATGTGCTTGATCCTCTTGGTTTTTGAGACTCTTCTTCAGTTGTTGATGAGGCCATTGAGTCTTGATTCATTGTCTCTCAAGGGATGAGGCATGAACCATGACAAGTGAACCGTTCCAAAAATGCTTTCCTTTTTCATAGACAACCAGGTTCTTTGTGAGACGGGGAGTATGATGTTGCGTTGTCTTTCGCCAGTCTCCTTCATCTTACTCACTTTATCATCCTCCCTATTTGAAGCCTCAGATACTTCCTAGAGACAGGATTGGTTCATCATATTGATCATCATCGTTTCTTTCTTGGCAAGGGAAAGTGTCTTGTTGAATACCCCATGAGCACCCCCTACCATTTAGCGTGCCCTTTGTTGGAGACTTTGTGGCCTTATTTTGTGGATTGTAACCCAGAAGGATTCCTTCACTCATCTTTTCTGCATTAAGCTTCCCAAGTTGATCCTTCCTGTTGTCAAGAACAAGGCATTTTCTTCCATTTGGCAGTTCCTGGTGGATTTTGATTCACGAGGGACCTGGTCCGACACTTGTTCTCAAAGTAGAGAGCAGTATTCATTTCTTTTGCCCAGAATTTCTTGGCGATTCCATAGGCGATGAGCACTGTCCATGCAGCATTTTCCTGTTCCATTCCTTCTTTCAGCTACACCATTTTGCTGTGAAGTCCTTGGTGTTGAGAAATTGTGAGCGATCCCTTCTCCCTCTCCTCCATCATTTTGTGAACTCATGTCCAGGTGACACTTGAGTTTGGCAAACTACGGACTAGGTCCGGCTTAGTTAATTTATTCGGAGGTGAGAAGTTTGCATATACCAATCCTTCATGCCATGGTTGCGACTTCACTCATCTCATACCGCCAGCTTGTAGAGATTCATAACTAGTGGAGTGAATGTTCTTGTTTCCTTTGTCCATTGAGACCACTTGGCGAGTTATCATATTGGTGACTGCATTTTTTAGTCCATTCACATAGTGCTCGTTCCCACTTGAGTGCCGAAAGAACCTTTCTACCTTTTCATTCACTGAGAATGTACCCTTTACTTCCTTCTCAAGGATACATTCCCTTCCTGCAGGGCTTTCAGTGAGAAGAAATTCATGATGTTTTCAGCTGCGTCCTTTAAGCATCCACTGTCCATAGTCCATCGCAGTCCGCTTCCTCTCACTGTTCCCTACTCATGCACATCAAGGGTTAGATTTAGGAACCCAAACTAGTTTGGGTCCCTTGTTATTATAAAAAGGATGAATGAGGGATTTCCTAGTCCATGCAGGCAACATCCGCTTTTTGCGAGTGGTACCTGGTCCTTTGTTAGTAGTCACTCTATCAGTAAACACTTTGTTCTTCTGAGCAGAATGAACCCTGGCCTGGCAATTTTCTTTAAAATGCCCATTGTTCCCACAGTGGGTACATATACTTGCTGTGTGGGTTGTAGGGAGTTTTCTCCCTTTGGAACCCGATACCCTGCTTGTTCCCACTATTGTTGAGATACATGGCAGTGACAGCATCTGAGGATCAGGTCCACTTCAGAGATTTCTCAAGATCATTTCTTACTTTCTCCAACTTAGCTTGGAGTTGTTGATTGCTCTCGAGTTCACTGCAGAGACTGGTTTTTACAACAGTTAACTCTTTTTCAAGCATGATGTGCGTCTCACTGGCTACTTCCTTCCCTTTCCCAAGACTTACATTCCTATGCTCTCTATTGAGTCCCTCAATGGTTTCCTCTAGATCAGTGCATATTACTAACAGATCATCCCTTTCCTCTTCAGTAGATGCCACTTTTTCTTCTAAGGTGTGTTTCTCATTGTTAAGGCCTTCTATTGTTTCTTTTAGATCAAAAACTGCTACCATCAGATCGTCTCTCTCATTTTCCACACTAGTTATTTTTTCATTCAAGGCTTCCTTTTCTTGTTCAAGATTAGTTATGGTCTCATTTAAGTCCACTACATAGACCACTAGATCATCTCTAGATTGTTTGGCCTCTCCTGGTTCTATAGTCAGGATTTCTTTATCATTTTCAAGGCTATAATAGTCATCAATTAGGACATTAGATAAAGACCTTAGCTTCTTAAAAGAATAGGATTTCAGATTTCTCTAAACATCCCTGAAGTTTACCTCATCTTCTTCATTATCATCATCTGACTGAGCCATCAGCGCGAACAGTGAATCGTACTTCGTTGCTTCAGTTTCCACTGCCATCATTGAACTGTCCTCTGCATCTGATTCCCTTTCGGATTCACTCGAGGAGTTTCCCCAAGCAGCAAGATCCTGCTTAGCGATACTGTCTGCAGCACTTTTTCGATTGAATCTTTTATCTGGAACCACGTTCCTTTTTCCTGCTTTGTCAGGATTCTGCTTGTGTTGCTCCAGTTTTGCGAGTGGGCAGTCTTTGATGAAATGCCCTGACTTTCCACATCTGTGACAGAGATCGTTGTTCCTTGTTTTACTTGAACTGCCTCACTTTGGTATACCACTATTTCTTTGAAACATCTTTTGAAGTCTCTTAGTAAGATAGGCCATGTCACTATCTTCATCACTTGAATCACTGCTTTCAGCCTTAAGCACCAGGTTCTTTTCCTTCTTAGGCTCTCTTCTTTCACTGTCTTTCTTTCTTTTTATCTCTTATGTTTTCAGATTACCAATCAACTCATCCATGGTCAGAGTCTGTAGATCTTTAGCTTCAGTGATGGCATTTACCTTGCTTTCTCAAGACCCAGGTAGAACACTGAGGATTTTCCTTACAAGCTTGTTTCTGGGAATGACATCTCCAAGTGAGTGAAGCTCATTTATGATGGAGGTGAATCTGGTGTGCATATCTTGTATGGACTCATCATCCTTCATCCTAAAGAGCTCATATTCAGTGGTGAGCATGTCGATCTTGGATTGTTTGACCTGAGTAGTTCCTTCGTGTGCTGTTTGTAAGGCTTCCATATTTCTTTGGCAGTATCACAAGCTGATACTCTGTTGTACTCATCAGGTCCTATGCCTCACATCAAGATTTTCTTGGCACGATAGTTCTTTTCTACAACTTTTCTGTCAATGTCGTTGTAGTCTCTTCTCCCTTTGGGCACCACTTCTCCTATTTCTTCAAGTTTCTTCATGGGAACATGTGGACCATCACAAAAGATGTCCCACAGCTCTGAATATTCTGCCATCATAAAATCATGCATCCGGGTCTTCCACCAGCCATAGTATTGACCATTCAATCTGGGAGGTCTATAGGTTGATTGTCCTTCTTCAAAGTTTGGTGGAGCAGCCATTGAGGATCCTTCCTAGGTGTTAGCCTGATAGGAGAAACCTGCTCTGATACTAATTGTTAGTTTATGTGAGATCACCAACCTATAGAGTACCTGGTCCTCAATGAGATGATATGTAGAATGCAGTAAAGACTGAATGTAAAGAAGGCAAAAGATTTTCTACGTGGAAAAATCCCACACAAGGGGATCAAAAAACCACGACCTACTCTTGTAGGCTTTTAACTCTACTAACTTGTAATCTACCTATTACAAGCCACTTTGCAAAAACCCCATTGCAAAGACTTCAAACTAACTTGTGATGCAACCACCACAGGCCACTCTATAACTCTCCTAGTTACAAAGGATTTAAACTTATGACTATCCCTAGTCACAACATAAACTCAGAAGTTTACGAATTTGGTTTGTTCCTAAAACAACGCTTCTATGAAAGCAAACTAGGAATTACAATGACAAACAAATAACAAGATTACAACNATTATCAATCTCCCCTTAGTAGCTTCTACCCGTTAGCTAGCCACCTAGGTAGTGTCACGACCCTAGTGCCTTTTTCCTATATTAAGCACAACTTAGCAATATTCTCCTAGCATAATTTATTTTAAATCATTAGTTTTACAAGAGTAGTTTAAAAAGAAAACCCCAAAAATGTGTGAAGCGACATTAGAAGCACAACCGCAACTCTAGGCTAGACATATATTCTAACTCCTTTACTAGCTCCCTGTGGAATTTCGACCCCGATCCACTATTCGGGTATTAGTTATTGCTACCCACTCTTCCTACCATTGTGTAGTGTTGAGACGGCCGCGATCAACAACTCAACTACGGATGTACATAAACTCATTTAAAAACTGATCCTTAGTGGAGTTATCTTCTTGTTCTTGACACACCAGTGACTTTAATGCCGGATGAAATACTTTTGTTTCTTGAGAGAATATCACTGAATGCACAAAGAATGGTGTGTCTTGCACTAGGTTGTTTTATCACAAAATATAGCACAATGGATTGTGATGTCAACTCTTGGTGTACGCTTCTTCCCAATGAGAATTGACTGCTGTACTGTCTGCACATCTACTTCTGGGCAGTTGCGTTCCAGCTGGATAGTGGACTTTGTACTTCTGTGAGGACACACCAACGGAGCAGGTCCTAGTTGTGTTCCTCTTCTATGACAGTTGCTAGATGGTTACTTTCTTCTGCTACGTTCCAACTGTGTACTTGACTTGTACTTCTGTCAGAGAACCCAAAGGGAGCAGGTCCCTGTTGTGTTCCTCTTTATATTGATTGCGTACAGTCACTGACTTGCTTGTGTCGGAGAACCCTAAGGGACTAGGTCACCAGGTCCCTGTTGTGTTCCTCCCTGTGGTCGTTCATCCATTTGCTGATTTTCAGACTTTGACCAGTTCACATGAAATGTATATCCTGTGGGCCAGGTTCTCTATCTGGTTCTTCACGACAAGTTTGTTAGATCATCAAAACATAAGAAGTATAAGGCTAAGACATTGAAAACCCATCACATGTCACCCAGTGTCCAGGGTAGCACGTTGCGCTAGCCTTGGCGCTGAATCCAGTAGTTTTGTGGCGCTGAATCCAGTAGCATTTTGCACGTGCACTTAGGCGTTCTTTTTTTTTTTAAACGAGTCACGATATTATTGCCACTTTTGAAGAGAGTACATATGGAGAAGGAGGATATACCCTTGCCTTCTATACTAGAAAATAGAATTGTACATACAACTGGAAGCAAAGTAACTAACTGTCATAGCCAAAAAACAATATAGTGTAAATAACGCTGATACTTGTATATTTTTGTCTTCACTTGGGGGACAAACACCAAAGTGTGTCCCCCTTTGTCTTCTTCATCTTATTAGTTTATCTTCTTTTCTTCTTTTTTTTTTCTTCTTTTTTTTCTTCGGTATTTTATTTAATTTTTTTTCAAATCACATTATCTTCATACTGCTTTATTCTTACACAGTTAAAATATAATATTTAGCAAAAATTATTATAATTAACGCTCGAAGTACGATTAAAACTACTAGAATGTGAGGTAGTGACAGGTAAATATATGCGCGCGCGCGCACACACACCGAGTCTGGTCGCGGTCGAGTTCGAGACCGGCTGACCAGACCTGAGCTCGAAGGTAGAGTGCGATGCCCGGAGATGGGAGTGCGAATTGTACCGGGGCCAAGTATGCTCGACCCCGGAATAGTACCGCTGTGGATCTGTACCAGGACGAGCTAGATTCCTGCCACGTTCCCAAAAGTCATATCGCAAATCCCGGAATAAGGTTGTACAATTCCGTACTCGGCGGTTAGACAACTGTATCAAGAATATTCCCTACTGTAAATAGAAATATTCCTTATTTGAGGGTTACCCTATGATATAAAGGGTACCCCAATCATTTGTAACATCATCTGATCACTAAGAAAAGAATATACTCTACCTTTTTCGCCTCCTTTTCATCAGCATTGTCATTTAGCCCTGTTGTTCTTACTTTGCTTTATTTATTGTTCTTATTATATCAAGCTTACCTTGAGGTCCCTGAGCTCGAGGTCACTGTTGCTGAGTAACATTGGTTTGATTCGCTTCTCTTTCATTTCTACTTCATACTTCTTGATTATTAATTGGTATTGGATTAAATCAAGTATCTTTAAAACCACAAATCAAATTTAATTATTACTCGTATTTTTCGAGGTAAACAGTTTGGCGCCCACCGTGGGGCTAAAGATAATAGAGATTATTTCTTTATTGATTCTTATTACACACGTTATTTTTACACCTTTTCTTGTTAAATTTGATTTTCAGGCTGAAACATGTCTAGCTCACAAAACGCACATGTTTATGAAAACGAAGGTCTTGGTGAGAGCAACAATGTAGGGGTCGGTGTACCACCGGTAAACCCTAGGGAAGTGCCAAACATGGAACCAGTTGATGTTGGTTCTCATATTGCTATAAACACCAACCTAGGCACAGACCCTGAAGGGAGTGTACGCAGGGATGCTCGTCCAGGTGACCAAGTAACACCAGGAGTAGGAGACGGGCGAGTCAGCCTCCAAGTAATATTTGAGATGTTGCAGGCTCAGCAAATCGCCATCGCTCAACTTGAAAGTCAGAATAAGACCCCGAGTGTAGCTGAACATGAAAACAATCGACATGCTGAACCAACGCCAGAAGGGCCAAATGGAAACGACTCGGGGATTGATCCCACCATTATGAAAATGCTCGAAGAGCTCACTAAGAGGATCGAGTCTGGAGAAAAGAAAATTGAGGATAACGATAAAAAGGTGGAGACATATAACTCCCGTGTAGACCAGATACCGGGGGCGCCCCCAGTTTTGAAAGGTCTAGATGCCAAAAAGTTCATAAAAAACCATTCCCTCAGAGCGCAGCCCCGATGCCCATTCCTAAGAAATTTTGCATGCCTGATATACCCAAATATAACGGGACAACTGACCCTAACGAATATATTACTTCATACACTTGTAGGATCAAAGGAAATGACTTGAATGATGATGAAATCGAGTCAGTGTCGTTGAAAAAGTTTGGGGAAACACTCTCAAAGGGAGCTATGATTTGGAATCACAACTTAGCTCCTAACTCTATTGATTCTTTTGCTAGGTTAGCAGACGCCTTCGTTAAAGCCCACACCGGGGCCATAAAGGTGGCCACGGGAAAATCGGATGTCTTCAAAATAAAACAAAGGAATGACGAGATGTTAAGGGAATTCGTGTCTAGGTTTCAGATGGAAAGAATGGAACTGCCACCGGTCTCCGACGACTGGGCAGTACAGGCCTTTATGCAGGGTTTGAACGAGCGCAGCTCGACTGCTTCTCGACAACTAAAATAGAACTTGATCGAGTATCCAGCTGTGATGGGTTTTCAATTTCTTAGCTTTATGTTTTGATGATCTAACAAACTTACTGCCAAAGAACCAGATAGGGAACCTGACACACTTGGTATACATTGCTAATCTACAAACTCCAGCTAATGTGAACTGCTGCAACCTTAGAAGATTAAGAACCAGCACAGGGACCTGATCCCGTGTGTTTCCGTGACAGCAGTACGAAAGTCAACTGTGTACAGCTGGAAAGTGACTGCCACAGAAATAGTGCACATAGTGCAGCACAGTTCTGCAGTCACTTGTCTTTTGACCAACCAAGTGCTTACATCATTCAAGTGATGTCATCAAAGGTGTATTAACAAGAGTATTACAACAAAACATCATTTGAACACTTGAGAATTCACTTCAAGTATTCAAGCCTTCTGAGATTCGTGCATTCAATTATCAAGTGCCTCAAGAACAAAGTTCAACACTACTACAGACCAGTTCCTAAATCTAGTATTTTGTTGTCCTTAGTTGAGTTGTAATTTTGTAATTGTTCTTTATTGTAATTCCTAATTTGCTTAGCTAGAAGCGTTGCTTAGGAAACCCTTTGTAAAACCATAAACCCTTTGTGTTTGTGTCGTGACTAGAGTTAGTCATGAGTTAAAGTCTTTGTAATAGGTGTATTGCAAAGTGGCTTGTAATAGGTGTATTACGAGTTAGTGAGGGATTAAGAGTTTAATTCCTGGATTGCATAGGTTGTAATCTAAAAGTTGGTCATAGTGAAGTTGAAATTCTACCAGTGTAGGTCGTGGTTTTTATCCCCTTGAGCAGGGATTTTTCCACGTAAAACTCCCTGTCTTATTTACTTACTGTTTTATTAGTATTCTCAGTGGAAACTCATAGAGGACCTGGTACTCTATAGTTTGGTGGACTCATATAAACTATCAATTGGTATCAGAGCGGGCTCTTCTTATCAGGCTAACACCTAGGAAGGATCCTTATGGCTGCTCCACCAAATTTTGAAGAAGGTCAGACTGCGTATAGACCACCCAGGTTCAATGGGCAATACTATGGATGGTGGAAGACAAGAATACATGACTTTATCATGGTAGAAGATTCTGAGTTGTGGGACGTTATATGTGATGGCCCTTATGTCCCAACGAAGAAGGTCGGAGATCCTCCGGAGGTGGTACCAAAGACCAGAAGGGAATACAACGATACAGATAGGAAAGCTGTGGAGAAAAATTTTTGTGCCAAGAAAATTTTTGTGTGTGGTATAGGACCTGATGAATATAACAGGATCTCAGCTTGTCAATCCGCCAAGGAAATATGGGAAGCTTTGCAGACAGCACATAAGGGAACCACTCAAGTAAAGCAATCTAAGATTGATATGATCACCACTGAGTATGAGCTCTTCAGGATGACGATGAATCTATTCAAGACATGCACACAAGATTCACCTCCATCATAAATGAGCTACACTCACTTGGTGAAATTATTCCTAGGAACAAGCTTGTGAGAAAAATTCTAAGTGTTCTGCCCAGTTCGTGGGAGAGTAAAGTGAATGCCATTACTGAGGCAAAGGATCTGCAGGCCCTAACTATCGTGAGCTAGTTGGAAATCCCAATACTTACGAAATGAAGAAGAAGAAGGACAGTGAAAGAAGAGAACCAAAGAAGGAGAAGAACCTGGTACTCAAAGCTGAAGGCAATGACTCAAGTGAAGAGGACAGTGACATGGCGTACTTAACCAAAAGGTTTCAGAAGATGGTCAGAAGAAATGGAGGAATACCAAAAAGGGGCACCAGTAGCAGACCAAAGAATTATGATCTCTGTCATAAGTGTGGAAATCCAGGGCATTTCATCAAAGATTGTCCTCTCCTGAAGCAAGAACACTACAAGTACAACCCTGATAAAGCAACCAAAAGGAATCCGATTCCTGACAAACGCTTCAAAAGGAAGAATATCACTGACAACATTGTGAAGCAAGCTCTTGCAGCATGGGGAGATTCCTCAAGCGAGTCTGAAGGAGAAACTGATGCAGGTGACAGTTCCATGATGGCAGTTGAAAGTGAAAGAAATGAATATGATTCAATGTTCACTTTGATGGCATAATCAGATGATGATGAAGATGATGACAACGATGAGGTAAATTTTAGGGATGTTCAGAGAAATCTGAAATCCTACTCCCCTAAGAAACTCATGTCATTAGCAAATGTTCTAATTGATGCCTATCATAGTCTGGTAGAAGATACAAATGCCCTTACCTTAGAACTAGGAGAAGCTAAACAAACCAGAGATGATTTGGTAGTATGTGTAGTTGATCTGAAGGAAACCATAAGTAATTTGGAGAATGAAAAAAATGTTTTTAACTGAAAAAATTGCTAGTGTAGAGAATGAAAGAGATGATTTGGTGGTTGTAGTTGTTTACTTAAAAGAAACCATTGAGAATTTAAGTAAAGATAAGGATGCTTTAGTGAAGAGAGTGACTGCAATAAAGGATGAAAGATATGATCTCTTAATAGTGATTGCAGACCTGAGGAAAACTATAGAGGGACTAGGAACTGAGTCTAGGCCTGGAAATTCTGAGAAAGGAAAAGAGGTAGCAAGTGAGGCACACATTAAACTTGAAAACGAGTTGAAAGCTGTGAAAACTAGCCTGTGTGTTGAACTTGAGAAAAATAAGCATCTCCAAGCTGAACTGGAAAAAGTAAAAAATGATCTTGAAAAGTCCCTTAAGTGGACCTGGTCCTCTGAAGCTATTATTGCCATGTATGTCAATAATGGTGGAAACAGGCAGGGAATAGGGTTTCAAAGGAGAGAACTCCCTACAACCCCCATAGCAAGTATCTTACTGTTCCAGATAACTGGCTATGTACCCGCTGTGGGAACAATGGGCATTTCAAGGAAAATTTCCAAGCCAGGGTTCAGTCAATTCAGAAAAATAAAGTGTTTGCTAAAAAGGTAACTACTAAAAAGGGACCAGGTGCCACCCATAAAAAATGCATGTTACCTGTATGGACCAAGAGAGCTCTTATTCATCCTCTTGCTTATTACAAGGGAACCAAACTTGTTTGGGTTCCTAAAACTAACTCTTGATTTTCTTGTGTAGGGAATAGTGAAAGAAAGCAGTCAACAATGGTTCATGGATAATGGATGTTCAAAGCACATGACTGGGAACACCATGGACTTTCTTTCACTAAAGCCCTGCAAGGAGGGAGTGTATCCTTTGGCAATGGGAAAAAGGGATACATTCTTGGAGTTGGAAAAATCGGGAAGTCACTCACTCACTCAATTGAGAACGTGTACTATGTTAATGGTCTCAAGTACAATCTCATGAGTATTTCTCAGATTTGTGATAAAGGAAACAAGGTGGAGTTCTTGTCCAAAATATGCACAGTTACAAATCTGGTAACTGGTGAAGTGGTACTTCTGGCCAAAAAATACAAGAACATATATGTTGCTGATTTTGAGTCTCTACAAAGTGGTGATCGAGTTGCTTGAAAGCTGTTGACAATGATGCTGAGCTGTGGCATAGAAGACTGGGGCACGCAAGCTTCTCTCTTCTGAATAAACTTATTCAGAAGGACCTGGTCCGTGGTCTGCCCATGTCAAAGTTCAATGAACAGAAAGTCTGTGATGCATATGCTAGAGGGAAGCATATGAAGTCTTCTTTCAAGTCTAAGAAGGATGTCAGCACCTCAAAGCCGCTTGATCTCCTTCATATGGATTTGTGTGGCCCTATGAGAATGCAAAGCAGGGGAGGAAAAAGGTACATCTTTGTGATAGTGGATAACTACTCCAGGTTCACTTGGACTCTGTTTCTGAGAACAAAAGATGAAACCTTTGAAGTATTTGTGGCCTTTGTGAAGAAAATCCAAGTGAAGATGGAGTCTAGAGTAGCATGTATAAGATCAGATCATGGAACAGAATTTGACAATGCCAATTTTGACGAGTTTTGTAACAAAAATGGCGTTACCCACAAATTCTCAGCCCCAAGAACTCCCCAGCAAAATGGAGTTGTGGAAAGGAAGAATAGAACTCTTGAGGAAATGGCAAGAACAATGCTGATCGACAGTGGGCTTGCAAAGAACTTCTGGGCTGAAGCTGTCAACACTGCCTGCTACATGGTGAACAGGTGCATGATCAGATCACTCCTGGACAAAACCCCCTATGAGTTGCTGAATGGAAGAAAACCCAAGCTGACTCACCTAAGAACATTTGGGTGCAAGTTTTATGTTCTCAACAATGGAAAGGATCGGCTTGGAAAATTTGATGCCAAAAGTGATGAAGGAATCTTCTTGGGGTATTCTTCTCAAAGCAAAGCTTACAAGATATACAATAAGCGTACTCAGTGTGTTGAGGAAAGTGTTCATGTAATCTTTGACGAGTCCTATCCCTCCTGTGAGAAAATCAACAAAGATGATCAAGATGGGGAACCTTTACTGGTTCCAGGTGAAGTCATCAACATGACAAATGGAAAGGCAGACATGATGAGTCAAGTGAAGGAGCCAAGTGGAGACAATGCAGCTGCTTCCTCAAGGTAACCAGGTACCACAATTACAACCACTGAAGCTGAAGAAAGAGTGGTTGATACAGTGCAAGGTACTCCACAAGTAGCTGAGAGAAGAATACAAGGGAACCAGTCAGATCCACCCAGATCCTCTACAAATGAGCCTCAAATGCCAAACTGGAAACACAAAAGTTCTCATCCTCTTGACAACATAATTACCCCTCTAGATTCCGGAGTACAAACCAGATCAAAAGCCAGAAATTCACCTGCCTTCTCAGCTTTTCTCTCCCAAATAGAACCCAAAAATATCAAGGAAGCCCTAAAGGATGCAGACAGGATTACAACCATGCAAGATGAGTTGCATCAATTCGAAAGAAACAATGTATGGCACCTGGTACCTAGACCCTCAGATCGAACCATCATAGGAACCAGGTGGGTATTCAGGACCACGCTTGATGAACATGGAGACACTACAAGGAACAAGGCCGGCTAGTGGTTCAAGGTTACAATCAGGAAGAAGGAATTGATTATGATGGGACATTTGCTCCGATTGCTCGCATGGAAGCTATTAGAATTCTAATTGCCTTTGTATCACATATGGAATTCACTTTGTTCCAAATGGATGTCAAAAGTGCATTTCTGAATGGATTTCTTAAGGAAGAAGTCTATGTAAAGCAACCTCCGGGGTTTGAATGCCATGAACACCCTGAATATGTGTTTAAACTAGACAAGGCATTGTACGGGTTGAAGCAGGCTCCTCGAGCTTGGTATGAAAGGTTGTCCAAGTTCCTCTTAGAAAATGGTTTACAAGAGGAAAAATTGAGAACACCCTGTTCCTAAAGAAACAAGGGAGGAACCTGCTCATTGTTCAGGTATATGTTGATGATATCATTTTTTGGGCAACAGCTGATTCACTGTGTGAAGAATTTGCAAAACTCATGGGAAGTGAGTTTGAAATGAGCATGATGGGTGAGTTGAATTTCTTCTTGGGTCTTCAAGTGAAGCAGTCCACAAAGAGGTACCTTCATTTGCCAGCAGAAATACATCAAGGAGCTCTTGAAGATGTTTGATATGGAGGCATCAAAAGTGATAGACACTCCCATTGCAACGGCTACTCGACTGGACATGGATGAGTCTGGATCTCCTGTGAATCAAACCATGTATAGATGCATTATTGGGTCTCTTCTCTACCTCACTGCCAACAGACCTGATATTGTCTTTAGTGTGGGGCTATGTGCAAGGTTTCAGTCAAATCCCAAGGAATCTCATCGGAAGGCTGCCAAAAGAATTTTGAGATATCTTAAGGGAACACAGGACTTGGTCCTGTTCTACCCTTCAGGTGACAATTTTAATCTTGTTGGGTATGCTGATGCTGACTATGCTAGTTATCTTGTGGACAGGAAAAGTACTTCTGGAATGGCTCACTTCCTAGGATCTTGTCTTTTCTCATGGGGCACAAGGAAGCAAAACTCAGTGGCTCTTTCAATAGCTGAAGCAGAATATGTAGCTGCAGCTTCTTGCTGTGCTCAGCTCCTATGGATCAAACAACAATTGGAAGATTTTGGTGTATACACTAACTGTGTGCCTCTTCTATGTGATAACACCAGTGCTCTCAACATGGCCAATAATCCAGTTTAACACAAAAGAACCAAGCATATTGATGCGAGACATCATTTTCTGAGAGACAATGTGGAGAAGTGGCTTATCTGTATGAAGTTCTGCAGTACAGAAGACCAAATTGCAGATATCTTCACCAAAGCATTGAGTAGGGAGAATTTTGAAAGAAATAAGGTGAAGTTGGGGCTGTTGAAGCCTAACTGAGAACCTGATCCCCATTAGTTGGCTATGAAAGTCACCTTCAGGTAATATTAGCTAAAGTGTTTTCTGGCCAAGTCTAACTCACTTCAATACCGTTGCAGGTAGACACGCATGATGATTATAGAAGCTGTAGATACATTACATGGGTGGTGAAAGAGGATTGAAATTTTCAAAGACAGGTCAAGAACCTGGTTCTTGTACCAAAGGTTAGTAGTCCTGTGCATTCTTTAATACGCATCTTGAAAAGGTGCAAATATCAACTCCCATGTCATCCACCTTTCCAGACTCTGCTATCACGTCTTTTTGTTTCAAATCCTTCCCATCTCCCTCTGAAACTTTGTAACTCCCCACACACTACTGCCGTTTCAGAACCGATTCCTATCTCTCTCCTCATAATTATCTTCTATCATTAAAACCCTCTCTTCCCTTGACCGATCATACTTCTCTCCTCAGACCTTCTCCAAAGAATTCTCAACTCTATCTCTTCAATGGCTGACAATCACTCCAAAATCCCTCCTTCAGTCGACACTAACCCAGAGAAAACCCTTCAGTCCTCCGTTCCTGATAAATCCTCTGTTACTATTCTAGTCTCAACCACTGAAACTTCCCTTAACCCAGATTTCCCTTCACTCTCCTATCCTAATGCGACTATCTCAGACCTCTCTCTCCTTCTAAATGATGAGGACTCAGAAACCCCAAAAATCGATGCTCCTACATCTCTATCGACTGAGAGTCTCACCAACCAAGGCAAAAGTGGAGAACATGGTAAAGTTCCAAAGTTTGTAGAGGTTTCAGGGGCTGGGGTTGATCAACCTTCCGCCATTCTTACTTCAGATTCTGTAATGTCCATGTAGCCTCTAGAGGATGAAACCGTCGCGACCATCTTTGTTGTATCTGCAGATGGAATATTGCATGAAGTAATTTTTGGTGTACCAATGTCTCAGAGAAATGAGACATAGGGGTTAGTGGAAGAAGGAGCCATGGTGCTCTTTGAAGGCTCTGCACCAGCAGAAACTATTGGGCCTTCTCGTGAAGGACCTGACCCCTCTCCGGAGGAAACAGGTTAAGGTTCCCACTCTCAAGTCAGTTATGCTCCTGCACATTCTTCACACTTTGCTGTTGAGCCCTTGGACATTCTGGTTCCTGAGATGAAGTCTAGTGATGAGGAAGATCAAGACAACATTGCTCTTGATGCGTTCATTGTCAAGCGAAGGGCAGTACTCACTCTTGAGTCTTCTACTAAGCAACCTACTATTAGGTTGCAAGCAAAGGAAGCTTATGAGTCTGCCCTCCAAAAGAGCAAAATGAGCAGTAAGAAGAAAAAGAAGAGGCTGGTAAAAAATGGTGAAGTAGTGTGTGATAAGGATGTCCCTGTGGTGGAAGTGGATGAGGAAGAAACAGAGGAACCAAGTTCCTTGGTGAAAAGGTCCCAGAAGAAGAAGCAATCTGCTTCAGTTGAGAATGTTACAACCCCCAGTTCAAAGTTGAAAGTTGTTGTGAAGAGTGGAGAATTAAAAGATATGGTGAGTGAACCATCAGTTTCTGATGAGGATGTTCTGGTCAAGTCTAGTGGAAAAGAAAAATCAAGTGCTGAGAAGTCTGGCAAGAGAAAGTTGGAACCTGCGAAGGAACCTGGTTCTGCAAAGAGGGTGAGAAGTGAAACTAGTTCTACTTCAGAACATCGCACTTTTGACCCAGCAATCTCTGATATGGCAGGCATGCGACAAGTAATTGAGATGGTTGAGTTTCAACGGTGGGGGAATCTGTTTCAAATAGATGCACCCAAAGTGTATGAGGATGAGGTTCAAAGCTTCTATGCTGACCTCTTTCTCGTTGATACCGACCACATTTGTGCCTTAGTGAATGGGGTGGATATCGTGTTTGATGTGGCTCTGCTTGGGGATATTCTTAAAGTTCCTACTGTTGGTGTGTCTTCTGTAAAGGATGTGTGTGGTGCAAACTTCAGAAATGCAATTGTAAAGGAAGGAGCAAACCAGCAGGGGGAACGGGTTCACAAGAAAGCCTTGTTGCCTGTTTATCAGTTGTTGTTTGAGCAAGTAAACAAAGTTCTTCTACCCCATGCTGAGAGGAGGTCTATGGCTTCAAAATCGGACCTGTATCTAATGGAGGCACTAGATGGATTTTCAGCTGTGAATCTGCCTACTATCATGATTGAGCACATGCAGAAGGTAGCCACTTTCAAGGATGGAAATCATGGTCTTCCGTATGGGTTCCTCCTTACGCACATGTTTAAGTTCTTCAAAGTGCCACTAGGACAGTGCAAAGTAGGGACCAAGAATCAGACCTTCTCTCACACAACTTTGGAAGAATGTGAGTCCATCGAGAAGAATGGGGGGGTAGGCAGTACATCGACAATCTCTCAGCTCATCAATGCACAAAACAACGCAACTGAGGAGATTCGAAGATTGAAGGCAAGGAATGCTATCTTGGAAGGTCAGCAGGCCCAAAGGGCCCCAGAGTCAAATGAGGAGATAGCTCGTTTGACAAAAGAAAATGCTAATCTCGGGGCACAAGTGGAGCACCTGAAAGTAGAACTGCTCACCGAGCAAAAGTCGGCGAATGCCCGAATAGACCTAGTTCTCCAAACCCTTGCTGCAGCTTCCAAGCCCTCTACTCCTAGTGCCCCCTAAGAAACCCCTTCAGTGACCAGTTTCTGGATTTTTTGTTCTTGGTTTAATGACTTAGCAGTTGTTTTTGTTTCTTTTTTGTTCAGATGTGGATGGGATTTACCAGTACTGCTCCCGATATCAACAGTCCAATCTATGCCTTTGCTGTATAGCAAAGGCATATGTTTTATATATAAAAACTATCCTCTTTTGCTATCTAAATGCTTATGTTCTCTGTTTCTCTTTTCTATCATGTGTGCACATATGTAGCAGGAGTTAGCTAGGCTAGACTTTTTTATGTTGATTGCCTGCTTGTGTATTTTTAATGATGCCAAAAGGGGAAAGTATAATTGAAACAGGGAATATGATTAAGGGGGAAGCATAAAGTCAGGGGGAACTTGTGAAGTTCCTGTTGCTTCATCTGGTTATTTCTGTTCTAAAGATATGTTATCAATGTCTAAGTTTGTCATCATCAAAAGGGGGGAAATTGATGGGTTTTCAATGTCTTAGCTTTATGTTTTGATGATCTAACAAACTTACTGTCAAAGAACCAGATAGGGAACCTGACACACTTGGTATACATTGCTAATCAACAGACTCCAGCTAATGTGAACTGCTGCAACCTTAGAAGATAGAGAACCAACACAGGGACCAGATCCCGTGTGTTTCCCTGACAGCAGTACGAAAGTCAACTGTGTATAGCTGGAAAGTGACTGCCACTGAAACAGTGCACACAGTGCATCACAGTTCTGCAGTCACTTGTCTTTTGACCAACCAAGTGCTTACATCATTCAAGTGATGTCATCAAAGGTGTATTAACAAGAGTATTACAACAAAATATCATTTGAACACTTGAGAATTCACTTCAAGCATTCAAGCCTTCTGAGATTCGTGCATTCAATTCTCAAGTGCCTCAAGAACAAAGTTCAACGCTACTACGACCAGTTCCTAAATCTAGTATTTTCTTGTCCTTAGTTGAGTTGTAATTTTGTAATTGTTCTTCATTGTAATTCCTAATTTGCATAGCTAGAAGCTTTGCTTAGGAAACCCTTTGTAATACCATAAATCCTTTGTGTTTGTGTCGTGACTAGAGTTAGTCATGAGTTGAAGTCTTTGTAATAGGTGTATTGCAATGTGGCTTATAATAGGTGTATTACGAGTTAGTGAGGGATTAAGAGTTTAATTCATGGATTGCATAGGTTGTAATCTAAAAGTTACTCATAGTGAAGTTGAAATCCTGCCAGTGTAGGTTGTGTTTTTTTATCCCCTAGAGCAGGGATTTTTTCACGCAAAACTCCCTGTCTTATTTACTTACTGTTTTGTTAGTATTCTCAGTGGAAACTCATAGAGGACCTGGTATTCTATAGTTTGGTGGACTCATATAAACTATCAAGTTGTGACGTGGTCAGATGTGCACAACCGTTACCAGTCAAAAATTAGGGTTGAGGATGATCAATTAGGAGCCCCCTCGGGTTTAGTTCATCCTGACAGGTTTATGGCCAAGCCCCCGAGGGATACGAACAAGGAATCGAGGTCGAACAGGGAAAGGTATCAATCATATATCGATCAAAGGAACCACGGTTTAGGTTGAAACGTTCCTCGAAACAATCGGAGAAACGATCGGGATCAAAGTTCTCAGGGACTCATAAATAAAAACGAATTTGATAAGCATACCGATCCCGCAGAGGCTTATCGTCTATCGGAGTACAATTTTAGCGTGACTGCATCAGGAATTGTGTCGGCTATTGGAAAAATCAAAGACACCAAGTCTCCCAGGCCTATACAAATCGATCCTTCTCAAAGAAACCCGAACTTGATGTGAAAGTATCACGGTACACATGGCCATAGGACAGAAGATTGCCGGCGGCCAAGGGAGGAGGTGGCTCAGCTATTCAACGAGGGCCACCTCCGAGAATTTCTAAGTGATCGGGCTAAGAATCACTTCAGGGAGAGAGACGCAAGGAAAAATGAGCAAGAAGAACCACAGCATGTAATCCACATGATCATTGGCGGAGTCGATATCCCTCAACGACCTATATTCAAGCGCACTAAAGTATCAATCACAAGAGAGAAACGGACTCGGAGCTATGTGCCCGAGGACGTCCTATCATTCTGTGATGAGGAAGCAGAAGACATATCTCAGCCTCACAACAACGCCCTGGTAATCTCTATCCTTTTAAATAAAATTCAAGCTAAATATGTTTTAGTGGATCCAGGTAGCTCAGCGAACATAATCAAATCGGTGTTTACACTGATGATCCATCAGCCCAGAGAACAACTTCATTCGGTCCTATCCCCGTTGCCTTTCATGAAATGGGGATGGATATAGCCGGCCCTCTACCAACGGCCCCAAGTAAAGCTAAATTTATTCTGTTTATGACTGATTATTTTTCGAAGTGGGTGGAAGCACAGGCCTTCGAGAAGGTCAGAGAAAAAGAAGTTATCGACTTTATTTGGGACCATATCATATGCCGATTCGGGATACCTTCCGAGATCGTGTGTGACAATGGAAAACAATTCATCGGCAGCAAGGTGACGGAGTTTCTCGAGGCACACAAAATAAAGAGGATCTTATCGACACTATTCCATCCAACTGGAAACGGACAGGCCTAATCAACAAATAAAAGTATCATTCAAAACTTGAAGAAAAGATTGGACGATGCGAAAGGGAAATGGAGAGAAGTTTTCCCGAGGTCCTTTGGGCATATCGGACGACATCGAAGTCTAGCACGGGGGCCACCCCGTTTTCTCTAGTATATGTCTCTAAGGCCCTCGTCCCCGTCGAAGTTGGAGAACCCAGTGCCAGATTTTGACGTGCATCGGAGGAGTCAAATCACGAGGCCATGAATGCTAGCCTCGAGTTATTAGATGAAAAGCGAGAAGCAACGCTTGTTCGGATGGCCGTGCAGAAGCAAAGGATCGAAAGATACTACAATATAAGGACCAACCTTCGACACTTTGGAATCGTGGACTTAGTTCTACGAAAGGTCACCCTTAATACTCGAGACTCTAATGAAGGGAAAGTGGGCCTAAATTGGGAAGGACCGTACCGAGTCCTCGGAGTTGTCGCTAAAAGATCTTACAAACTTAGCACAATGGGAGGTGAACAACTGCCAAACAATTGGAACATATCACTACTCAAACGATACTACTGCTAAGGTATGACTTTAGACTTTTTGTTCATTCGAGTTTAAAACTAACTTATTATAGATTCTCGATCGAGGCTATCGAAGGCACGCGATCTCGAAGACACCCTGTTTACACGAAGGCCTTAGGTTTAAAAGCACGCGTTGCACTCTTTTTCCCTTAGATCGGATTTTGTCCCAAATGGGTTTTACCGGTTTAACGAGGCGACAATTTTGTGCTACCTAAGGAGAACTCAACAGTATCCAAGGCTTCTTTTCAATCAACCTTGAATACTGGGGGGCATTACCCTCGGAGGTTATATTTTCAAGGAAAATACTTCACACCTAGGAAGGTCTCGATAGGAAAACTTTGTAATGGGCCAAGCGGTCAGATAAACCGTGTCCATATAGAATAGTCAAGCCATGACGGTGAAGCATGTACGCATGTATCAATTATTTGAAGAAGCATTCTGTTAATATCAAAAACGCTTTGTGTCTCAAAGAAGTCTACTGTTATACGAGCGCTACACTTATAATCCTACGGGAAATGGCTCAAGAGCCAAAGCATAAAATCACCCCCCAATACTCGGGAATGGTCATCGACAGTCGGTACATCCGAGTCATCGAAAACTCGGACTCATAAGACCTCAAAGAGGCACCCCCTCGAAACAAAGGCCAAGGCCAATATACTCGGGGACTAACTTTTCGAACAAGTTCGAAAGTTATCGGGAAACAAGTCCAAGTGACATACCCGAAGGCTACGACCGAATTAAAGACTACGGTCATATGAAGGCTAAGGCCAAAGTAATGCGGCTCGGAGACGTCCGACTTTCGCCATAAATTAAAGGCCTTCTAACACTTTGTAAAAACTGGTTAAATCAGGCTACCCTCGGCAAAAGCAAAATATTGTGGGCTTCCATAAATTCAGCCCCCAAATAAATGGGCTTCGATAAATTTAGCCCTCGAAAAATTTAAAGGCTTCGATAACATTAGCCCTCAATAAAACCTCAAGAGGTATTCGATTATCAGTAGACAAACAAGGTCTCGATACGTCGAACCTTCAAAAAACCCAACGGGTACAAAAAACACATGCTAAGGCATAATTAAATTTTCACCAAGTCTTTTAGCCGAAATGAGGGAAAAATTATATAGCCATTCTAGAGGCCGAATCAGCCCAACTTAAAGAGCCTAAGGGCCTATATATAAGAGCCCAAGGGCCCACTTCGAAAGGCTTAAGGGCCAAAAACTTATAGTTCGAGACTGTGTTCTCACTCAACCCGGACTCAAGAGTCATGATATCCCGAGCTCACATCGGATCGATTTAAACTTAGCCCGAGGATTATTATATCTTTTGATAAAAACCTAAGGGTTTATTATGTTCTGAATCCGAATCAATACTCGGACTGATTGTTTGAATTATCAAAATCATCCTCAAATGAAAACAAAATTCAACACAAGTTGAGGATAAAGCGAAAAGATACTTTATATTCAAAAGGGATGTTTTACAAAACATATTTACAACGCCCGCATAGGGCCCTTGCACAGAAAAGAAAAAGAGAACCTAATCTATTTTCGGGCTCATATCCCCGGGAACGCCATCCTCAGGAACTGCACCTTCGGCAGATCTATCTTCAGGAGCCTCCTCTCCCTTGGGAACATCTTCTTCACCTTCCCCGTCCCCGGAACCACTCGCTACATCCTCATCATCGGAAGAGGCAAGAAACCTGGCATCGGCTTCCCGCGTCTTTGCCTCGGCTATCTCCACGGCAAGGTTGAACCCTCAAGCATGGATTTCTTCGAGAGTCTCCCTACGGACCTGGCACTTGGTCAACTCATTGCTCCATTTTACCCGGTCGGAGGCCTCCCTCAACTGGTTCGGAGGGCTTAACGGCCTTGATGGGTTTCCTGGCTCGAGGCACCAGCGCCGATTCTTCACCGTCGTTTTCTTCGTCATCCAGGGAACAGTGGGCCGAATCTGCGCCTGTTTGAGCAAACCTCTTCTACAACTTTCGAGCAGGGGTTTTCTTATCTTGGGGATCTTCAGGCTTCGAAACCATTTTTCTTTTGTTGTCTTTCTCAGAATTCGGTACTGAAGACTTGGTCCCTTCCCCGGGTGGGGCCGGCCTCATCTCGGATGCATCTTCGAGGCCTGCATAAGTAAACGTGAATGAGTTGACGCCACCAATTATGAGGAGTATTTGAAACTCGGGAAAAGCACTTACCGTGATTCTTGGCCTCCCACTGGACCTTCGATAATTCACGCCACTTGCGCTCATCGTAGGAAGAGGTGGCAGCTAACTTTCGGACCCAATCCTCGAGGTCCAGCACCACGTAGGGCGCCCAGGCAGTGGCTGCCAAAAGACAGGTAAAGGCATTATGAAATGTGAAACCAAAGTATGAATAGATCCCGGGAAAAAGAACTTCACTTACGATTAAAGTTCCACCTCTCCGGGAACGGCATTTTATCCCTGGGATGACATCCAAAGTTCTTACTTTGACGAACCGACTCATCCAACCTCGATCTTTGGTTTCATCTGTACTGGCAAAGAGGGCTTTCGTTGTTCGAAGTTGCAGCTTGATAAGCCCTCGAAATAGCTGGGGCCGATACAATCGAATCAGGTGGCTGAGGGTAAATTCCAACCCCTCAGCCTTTTCAGAAAAGTAGCGCAGCATGATCACGATACGCCAAAAAGAGGGGTGAATCTGGCCGAGGGTGACTTCGTATGTTTTGCAGAAGTCAATCACCACCGGATCGAGGAGACCCAACTTGAAGGGGTAAGTGTAAACACTTAAAAAACCCTCCACGTGGGAAATAATGATTTCCTCGGGGCTTGGGATCTGAATCACGACCTCATCTCCGCAGCCGCAGTCTTTCCTCACATCTTCAAGATGCTTCTCCGATATCAAACTAAGATATCGAGATGCATGTTCGCATCGGTCTAGGACATCACTGGGATTTTCAATGCTAAAGTCCTTCTTAATCACACAAGGGTCGGGGTTGATCTCCTCAAAAGTTGGCGGCACCACCGATTTAGCCGGTCGGGAGGTAGAAGAAGACGGCGATTTATCCTTTTTGGGTACCGTTTTAGACGTTCTAGCCATGAATTTAAGCTAAAGAATACAGGTTGTATCAGAATGTGGTGTTTTATACAAGAACTTGACGTTTTCTAGTGCTTACAGAGGCGGTGGAAACAGATGATTAAGAGAAAGAGATGAGGGAGGGAAATATGTAAAGAAAGAGCAAAGTTCTTTACTCAAAGGAATAGCCTCATATTTATAGGAGGGCGACGACGGTTCGGCGACGCTAGTGGTCGACCAATTCTGGCGTGCATTCAATATTTTGGGGAAGTGGACCGATGGGACGTTTCAGTCACTTCAAACTCCTGTGTCACGCGAAGGACGTCATCATTAGAGACTTCGAAAAAATGAGGATCAAATCGTTTCTTATCACCTTACTCTAAGAAACGCGGGGACTATCTGTATACGGTCAAAATCGTATGCCTTCGATTTATAGGCCCGAGTCCGGGCGCGGTCGAGTTCGAGATCGGCTGACTAGACCTGAGCTCGAAGGCAGAGTGCGATGCCCGGAGATGGGAGTGCGAGTTGTACCGGGGCCAAGTATGCTCGATCCTGGAATAGTACCGTTGTGGATCTGTACCAGAACGAGCTAGATTCCTACCACGTCCCCAAAAGTCATACCGCAAATCCCGGAATAAGGTTGTACAATTCCGTACTAGGTGGTCCCTACTGTTAATAGAAATATTCCTTATTTGGGGGTTACCCTATGATATAAAGGGGACGCCAATCATTTGTAACATCATCTGATCACTAAGAAAAGAATATACTCTACCTTTTTCGCCTGCTTTTCATCAGCATTGTCCTTTAGCTCTGCTGTTCTTACTTTGCTTTATTTATTGTTCTTATTATATCAAGCTTACCTCGAGGTCCCTGAGCTCGAGGTCACTGTTGTTGAGTAACATTGGTTTGATTCGCTTTTCTCTTTCATTTCTACTTCATACTTCTTGATTATTAATTGGTATTGAATTATATCACGTATCTTTAAAATCACAAATCAAATTTAATTGTTACTCGTATATGTATATATATATATATATATATATATATATATATATATATATATATATATATATATTTGACATTTTTTGACTCAATATTTGTCTTTGTATGTAAATATAGATATATAATCTATAAAATCAATAAGAATTAAAGCATCAGAAGAATTGTGGATCAAAATTATAAAGGCAGGAGTATAAATCAAATTTTGGGTGTAGTTATGGTAGCACAAGTTACTTTTATATTAGAAAATACTTAAAGTAATATTTATATTGACACCCAAGAATAATATTTTTTCTGACAAACACCACGTTCAAAAATTTAATTAATTAATAATATTTTTCACAATAAGAAACACTATTATTTATAAAGAAAACATATATATTGTGTATATATTGGTAAAGAGTTATCTACGCATATGCAAGTAAAGAGACAAGTGCACCTCTCCGAGATAAAACCAATAATAATATAGATATTTTTCCTGATTAAGGATGCGTGTTTATACAATGTTGTTTTTTTAAACAAAAGGCTAATTAGCCTAGGACTTATCCATATCTCACTTGTGATATTTCACTAAGTTTGTTGTTGTCTTCCTTTGTCCATAAACCTAAAAGAATTTTTGACTTGCAAAATAAGAATTACAGCATATCTCATCAGTGGCAGAGTCAGAATTTTTATCAAGGAATATCAAAATATAAAAAATAGATACTCAGAAAAGTTTAACGGAGTCAACGTATAGTATATATATAAAATAAAAAATATTATCTACTAATACAATGTATTTTTTCTGACGAAGGAGTGTCGATTGACTCCCCTTAGTTGAATATGGCTCCGCCACTAATGCCCACTTGCTAGTTTCTAAAAAAAGTGAGTCTTTGAATATCATACATCGCCCCAATTACAAGTTGAAAACTGAAGAGATTATCAAAAAGCAAAGCATCTTATGATCCCCATTTGGTAGTTTCTACTACAAGAAATCAACACGCTTTGCATTGCAAGACTGACCTGCGGCAGATAGGACCAAATTTGAGATTCGCAAGATGCACTGTCTTTTATGTGTAAATAAAATAAAATAAAGTCTCCCTTACTATGATAGGTAAAAATTCAATTAAAATAAAGAGAAAAGAAAAAGTTTAAGAGAGGCAACTTGCCTTCTTCTAATATTGGGCGAAAATTTTGGACGAAATCTTAAATTCCGCCATCTCCTCCAGCATCCACAAATCGATGATGCTTTTGGTTCGTTAATGTCGTAACAATGGCATCACCTATCTGTTCTCCTTGTACTACTCCACAGCTGCAACATCCCGCAACAATTTGTTGGCAGAAATATTAGTGCACTCACTTGGTTTCTCCACAGAAAAAGCTATTTCTACTAGCTCCAAGGTAACATTCTGATATGAGTAGCTTGCGCCAGTAGTACCTTGTGCTCATTGAGTGGTACGGGGTAGTTAAGTTAGTTGAATATAAGGCTGAAGATAAGTTTGAGAAATGTTTAGTTTAGTCCACTTAGGTTTTAAATTACAGTTTATAGTAATTATACATTAGCCCTATAATCTGTCTTTTATATGAAACGTCCAAGTTAGCCAAATAGGAAAGGGCACGAGTGTTAGCTGGGGGAATCTTCCCTCACTCACTCTATATATTGTAATTTCTGTTATTAGTACAAGGTAATCAGAGAGTATTCCTTTTATTTTGCCCTAGCTATCTTCTTCTTCCTTATTTTGTTTTGTTGCATTTCTTCAGCAGCTTTTCTTTCTTCTTTTTATTGTTCCATTGCCATTTTCGTATCAGTGGTATCAGAGCATTTTCTTGGCTCTGTGGATCTATGGCGAGTGAGATGAGTGAAGTTATGAGCACATTACACAAGATCTCCACGGAGATGTCCAATTTCACAGCTCGACAAGAGCAACTGGAAGCTGCTTAAGAGCAGAGTAGCAGACAGCTGGAAGAGTCCTTGAATGGGCTTAGAGAGGTTCTCAATGAGGTCATCCATGGAGTCAAACGACCTGAAAGGGAAACGAAGGCGTCACATGATGAAGGTGAGCTTTACTCTCCAAGTGATAGACCTTTTGATTTTAGAGATCCAACAACACCTAGTACTAGCAACATTAACACTGCTTCTGTGAGTCCCTTGCCTCCCCTGTTAATGCACTCATTCAGAACCCTAGACCAGCTGCAAGTAACCTTCCAATTAGTGGTGTTCCTTCCCCTACACCCCCAGTGGTACAACCTATTCACACAGCTGCAGCTCAGACTCGGCCACAACCCCACTCCCTTCGTTCAGTCATGATAAACACATCTCTCATACAACCTCCTCAGTCTCAACCTTATGTGCCTCCAAATCTTCCCTCTCCTTACCCCAAAACCACCACACTCCAACCCCAAAACTTCCCAACTCCATCTCTTAATGGAAGGCTTTACCAACCCACAGTGAGCTAGAACCAAGGGTCACCTACGGGAGTGATGCCTTCATACCTTCCTTACACCCAAGCCACACAGTTTCCTCCACCCTATTATACCCAAACTGCACATATACCTCCTCCGTTGTATCACCAGACCCCCTATATGCCAACCCTTCCTCAGTATCAGTATAACACCAATACACAAAACCACCCACAAACACAAAACAACCACATTGTACCCTTGCCCAATATTCCCTATACCAAATACACTAAGGATGAGTTTCCTAAATTCAATGGGGATGACTTAAGAACATGGTTGTATAAGGTGGAGCATTTTTTTGCGGATGAAGATGTTACCATTCAGCAAAAGATGAAGTTAGTTTCTCTACACTTTGAGGGAGATGCTTTATAGTGGCATTTGGGGTATATGAGGAGTCGAGGTCACATGCCATTACCTACTTGGGATGAGTATTTGTGGGCTCTTTGTGATAGCTTTGGGGCTGAATATTCTGACCCCATGACTGAGTTAATGAACATTAAACATACAGGTTATGTAAAGGATTATCAGAAGGCTTTTGTGAGTGTGATGACAAGGATCAACCTCTCTACAGAACATGCTATCAGTATTTTCCTGAACAACCTGAAACCTGAGCTCAGCAATGTTGTTAAGGTGGGCAACCCTACCAGCCTTCCACAGGCTTATTACTTGGCCAGGCTACAAGAGGCCTATTTTGCTGCTCAATGCAAGGCAATCAAGGGTACCTTTTCAGCTTCAACTATGTATAAACCCCTTGCAGGTCAAGGTGATGGTAGCATATTTAAAGGAAAGCAGCCTACTTACAAGAAGCCAATGGTTGCTAACTTTGACAACAACAGAAGAAGAAGGCTCACGCCAGCTGAGATGGATGAGAAGAGAGCAAATGGGATATGTTTTTTCTGTGATGAAAAGTTCACCCCAGGGCACAAATGTAAGGCAAAAAGACATCTATACTCCTTAGAAATTAAGGAAGGACAATTGATTACTCCAGAAGAACCAGACCTTGAGGAAATCACTGAAGAGCAAGAGATGGAAGAGGAGCCTATTGGGAACTGTGAGATTTCCTTGGAAGCTATGAATGGCTCCAGAGGATACAAGACTTTGAGGATTCAAGGATTCACTGAACAAAAGGCAATCAATGTCTTAATTGACTGTGGCCCCACCCACAATTTTGTCAATGATCAAACAGCAAAAAGGCTTGGATGCAAAGTTTACCAAATGAGTCCCCAAGATGTCTCAGTTTCTGATGGGAGAGTGATACAATCAGTGAAGTGCAGCAAAGGTTTTACTTGGTTAATGCAAGGTGTGGTATTTACATATGACTTCCTGGTGCTTCCTATAGGCAGTTGTGATGTGGTGCTAGGTATACAATGGTTGTGTAAGTTGGGGGACATCCAAGTTAACTTTGCAAAGTTGTGGATGCAATTCTTATACCAAGGGAAATCAGTCACCTTACAAGGAAGGAATTCACCCCTCCTTCAAGACAGTGAATGCTAAGGCCCTCAATAATATCACAGTCAACACTGCTCAAATATTCATGATCAAGGCTTGCCCAGGGGAAGACAGTGAGGAGGAATCAAATTCAAAGCAGGAAGAAGCACCCATTAAAATACAATGCTACTAGATGGATATAGGGAACTATTTGTTGAACCTAAACAGCTACCTCCCTCAAAATGGGTGTTTGATCATCACATTCATCTTGTAGAGGGTAGCCTGCCAATGATCTCTAGACCCTATAGGTACTCCCCTATTCAGAAGGATGTGATTGAGAAAATGACACAAGAAATGCTGAGTCAAGGCATAATCCAGTACAACTCTAGTTCTTATGCATCACCTATAATCCTAGTGAGCTAAAAAGATGGCTCTTGGAGATTATGTGTGGACTATAGATCATTGAACAAGCTGACTATGAAAGATAAATTTCCCATACCTATCATTGAAGAACTATTGGATGAGTTATGAGGCTCAAAAGTCTACTCTAAGATAGACTTAAGAGCTGGGTATCATCAAATCAGGATGACACCTGCAAACATACATAAAACAGCTTTCGGGACTCACTCTGGACATTATGAATACCTAGTTATGCACTTTGGCTTAACTAATGCCCCTTCAAGTTTTCAGGGATTGATGAATCATATATTCAAGGCTTACTTGAGAGAAATTCATATTGGTTTTCTTTGATGACATCTTGGTATTCAGTAAAAGTTTAGAGGATCATGTCCAACACCTCAGAACTACCTTTGATTTGCTAGTGCAACACCAACTCTTTTCCAAGTGGAGCAAGTGTGTCTTTGCTGCTGATAGAATTGAGTACTTAGGCCACTACATCTCTGTTGCAGGTGTAGCCACTGACCCTAAGAAGATAGAAGCTGTACAAGCCTGGCTTGAACCTGCTAACCTCAAGAAACTAAGGGAATTCCTAAGGTTAGCATGATATTACAGGAGGTTTATCAAAGGTTATGGAGTTATGAGAAAACCTCTTACTGATCTACTCAAGAAGGACAACTTCCAGTGGTCTTGCAAGGCAACTGAAGCTTTTAACAAGCTGAAGGAAGCCTTAACTTCTGCACCTGTGTTAACTCTACCTGACTTTTCCATTCCCTTTGTGGTAGAAACTAATCCATGTAGCATGGGAATAGGGGCTGTTCTAATGCAAAAGGGGTAGCCAATTGCTTGCTTAAGCAAGGGATTGTCGAATCAACACCAATCCTTATCTGTTTATGACAAGGAACTTCTAACATTAGTGATGGCAGTGAACAAGTGGGCTTAGTATCTAACAGGAAGGCCTTTCACAGTGAAAACAGATCAAAAGGCTCTTAAATTTCTCTTGGAGCAAAAGCTGCACACAGGGTCCCAACTTAAATGGATAACTAAGCTCATGCAATATGACTTCATTATTCAATACAAAAAGGGAAAGGAGAATAAGGTAGCAGATGCATTATCCAGGCTACCATTGGTAGAACTAGCTGCCTTGACATTGTCCACTGTTAAGATTGATTTGCTAAGTCTCATTATGCAAAGTTGGACTTAAGACACTGAACTCACTGACCTTATTGCTGAACTTAAGCTGGGGAATGTTGAGATCAATGGTTACTCCTTTGTACATGAGCAACTCAGAACAAATGGGAAGCTGGTGGTAGGCCCTGATGAACAGCTAAGGAAGAACATTGTCCAACTATGGCACAACTCCCCTAGTGGAGGACACTAAGGTATAGACCATACTTACAGGAGAATAGCTGCCCCTTTTTATTGGAAAGGCTTGAAAGAAGATGTCCAAACTTATGTCAAGCAGTGTGATACTTGTCAAAGAAGCAAGTATTAAACCACACCCTACCCAGGTCTACTTCAACCCCTCAAATTACACTCACTGGCCTGGAGTAGCATTAGTATGGATTTCATTGAGGGATTGCCAATGTCCCATGGGAAGTCAGTCATTTGGGTAGTTGTTGACAGGTTAACAAAATATGCCCACTTCATTGGAGTGTCACACCCATACTCAACTGGTGACATTGCCAAATTATTCATGGAACATGTGTTCATATTGCATGGGATACCAGAAGATATATTCAGTGATAGAGACCCTATATTCACTAGTAAACTATGGCAAGAACTATTCTCTATGCATGGAGTCACACTCAGTACTTCCACAGTCTATCACCCTCAATGCGATGGCCAAACAGAGGTTGTCAATAGGTGTTTGGAGACATATCTCAGGTGCTTTTGTTCTGACTCTCAAAAGGATTGGTTCTCTTATTTGGCAGTTGCTGAGTGGTGGTATAATACCACATTCCATTCCTCAACCCAAACCACACCCTATGAAGCCTTGTATGGACAACCCCCACCACTCCACTTACCTTACATTTCAGGAGATTCTGTCATGGAAGAGGTAGATAGAGGCCTGCTCACCGGAGAGTTCAAGTACCAACTGCTAAAATACCATCTACAGAGGGCCCAAAAGAGGATGGCGACACAAGCTAATAAGCATAGATCTCACAGGAAATTCAAGGAAGGTGATTCGGTGTACCTCAAGATCCAACCTTATAGGCAACTCAGTATGTCAGGCTCTCACTTCTCCAAACTCTCAGTCAAATACTATGGGCCATATCAGATCTTACAAAGAATTGGGAATGTAGCTTACAAACTGTTCTTGTCTTCTCAACTCCTTCTGCATCCTACATTTCATGTATCCCAACTCAAACATTGCCACAAGTTACCTGAGAAGATTTCACACCCCCAGTCATTGTTATCTCTAGTCCCTACCGCCCTCAACCTCAAAAAACTCTAGACAGACGCATGGTGCAAAAAGGGAACAAAGTTCAATGGGAGCAAACAACAGCAGAACATGCCACTTGGGAGGATTATCATTCCCTAAGGACTAGATTTCCCTCTTTCCTTCCTTGAGGACAAGGAAGATTTTGACAAGGGGGATCTAATACGAGTAGCTTGCGCCAGTAGTACCTTGTGCTCGTTGAGTGGTACGGGGTAGTTAGGTTAGTTGAATATAAGGCTGAAGATAAGTTTAAGCAATGTTTAGTTTAGTCCACTTAGGTTTTAAATTACAATTTATAATAATTACACATTAGCCCTATAATTTTCTTTGTCTTTTATACGAAAGGTCCGAGTTAGCCAAATAGGAAAGGGCACGAGTGTTAGCTGGGGGAACTTCCCTCACTCACTATATATTGGAATTTCTGTTATTAGTACAAGGTAATTGTTGATACCCAATTTTTTCCTATAATATTTTCAAAACTATGCATTAGCATCAATTAATATTGTTCCATAATTTCTATATTTTAAAGATTTTAATTAATTTATCCCAGTATTTTATTTATATAAACAATCACTGATTGCATCACAAATGATTTTATAATAATTTTTGTGGCTTGATTTTATCATTTTGCATTCGTATTAAGTTTTAATTACATCACAAATAGCCACATTTGCATTTTTTGGGTTATAATTGTAATTACTTTGCAATTATAGCCCATGCATACATTATTACATTATTTTACCAAAAAATAACCTTTTACATTTTTTAAATATTAAGTAATTATTTTAAAACATTTCTAGGCATGAAAATCAATTTTTTCTAATCTATTATCTATTTTTTTTTAAAAATTTTAGCAATTAAATGGGTATTTAACAAATAGCCCTTTATTTTCGGACCTAGCCTAATTAAATGGCCCAATTTCAACCCCAAATCCCTAACCCACTAAGACCAGGCCCAAATCAAATTAAAACCCGGCCCCCAAACCTTTCAATCCTGGCCGTTGATCACAGAGATCAAGGCCACCATTCACTCTTACCATTTTTAACCTGAATGACCCCCTAACCTAATTCATTCTTACCAAACAGCCGCCCTAGAATCCCTAATCCTCTCCGTCTCTCTGAGACCTAATCCTAACCCTAGCCGCCGCCATCCAAAACCAGCCCTAATCCCTTTTGTTCCTATTCGATCCATGGATTTCCATGTCTGTTTGAGACTTCTACTTGTCTCCTGCGTCTCCTGTTTACTTTTGTGTCTTCCCTGTCCTGTAACCCCAACTAGTATGGCTACTTTGTGTGATTGAATCTTTGTGGTTCTTCCTGTATTCTTCAGCATGATTGCCTCTGTATCCAGACTTATGTCTCACTGTGTTTAGCCAACATGCTTATTGCAGTGCTTATGTCTTGTGTGTTCTTAAATAGCACGCTTATCACTAAGTATGATTGTAATTTAGACCTTAAATCAGTATTCATGCCTGCTCTGTGTCTCTATTAACTAACATGACTGCCTTCACCCTTCTTCTTATGTACTACTGTTTCAAGTGTCTTGTGTTCCCCAACCCCTGCTCCCTTTTGTGTAACTGTTTGTATATCTAGAACTGATTGACAAAGTGAAGTTGAAACTGGCAATGTGATGCTTTTGTGACTGTGCTGTTTGCTGAACCTTCCTTTCCCTCAAAAGGTTTTCAACATGTTTTCACTCCTAATATGTTTCTCCAAACTATTACTACTCCTAAAGTATTTTCACTCCTAAAGATTTTACCTCTTTACTGTTTTAAAAAAAAATCAACTATGTCAAGCACTATCACTTCTACTCCTAGATTACTAAGTTCCGCCCCTCCAGTGTGTGTACCGCCTAGGAATCCATGAGATTCCTCAGAACTCTGGCACACTGGGACTGGCCCTTCCACACTGCACATAACTACTCTCCTATTTAAAAGGATCTTGGTGTGAGCATTGCTCGGGGTCCCTGAGGCCCTTGGGAACTTTGACGCACCAGGATACCCTTATTGGACATCATAAGACTATGGCATCTGGGACTGTTTGAAGGCCTGGTATTTCCAGGTCTACTTTGGGCCTATTTCAGGCTCCCTATAGTATAGCTTTTATTCATTATGTAATTCATTTATGGTCTGTAATAACAATCCTTGTAAATAGATATTGGGGAGATTAGTAAAATGGGAGGGAATTCTTATATGATTTTGTAAGGGAAATCGGGTAGAAATCATGCCTTTAGGTTTGCTATGCTTACTTGCATTAGAAATCATGCCTTTAGGTTTACTACGCTTACTTGCATTAGAAATCATGCCTTAGGTCTATTATGTTTACTTGCATTAGAAATCATGCCTTAGGTTTTTTATGTTTACTCGCTTTAGAAACCATGCTTTTATGATAGTTTGGCATACTAGAAAACATGTTATAGGCTCATTACCTCATTTGTTCGAAATTCTGCTTCTGCATAATCATGATCACCTAGAAATTCTGTTATTAAATTATTGCTATAATCCTGCTTAACAAAAACGTCCATTCGTTATGTGCATTAGAGATCCTGCTTTAGTACTGTTATTGCATTCGCTTTAAAACCATGTCTACATTGCATAAATCAGTAACTATCATGTTTAAATGCAATCCCAACACCTAGATATCATGTTCTAGGATTAAATGTATGTAAACCAGCACTGTAATGTTCAGCACCTAGACCAGCATGCCTATAGGACTTAATAAGTTCAAAACTGTTTATTTTAAATTGATCCCGATTACATTTTAGACAGCATGTTTATAGGGTATCTCCGCCTAGGCAAGCCTGTAGGTAATTAAGATCTTATAAAAACTGGAAACTATGTTGTGCTTATTCGTGAACTGCCCAGATTCTAAAATTAGTAGGCAAACTGATTAGGTCTTTAACGCTTTGCCTTAACTCAGTGCTGCATATTCTCTGCTTGTTATTATCACCTAGATATCCTGTTCTAGGACCTCTCTAAAACATCTAAAATTTGTTGTTTGAGACGTGCACTTGCTTGCTCTATTTGTGGAGGTAAAATGTGAGCCTTTTAACTGTTCTATCTTTGGTCCAGTCCTACGTGTTTTGTTTGTCGCCTAGAATTTTCTCCTTTTAATTACTGTAGGAGAGTCTAGATCCACCTTAACTAGAAGTCCTAAATACCTCCGAGACTAAATAAGTAAAGGGACGGGTAGTGCACGCATAGGATACATCTTAAGGTTGCTAGAACGCTTTAGGCTATGACCAAGGGGAGGGTAATTGGGTAGTAAAGGATATGATGACTTGTGCGCTAATGCCACGCGTAACCCCTCTATTTGAGAAAGGCTTACCGGGTATTGTACAGATGTGATCCTATAGGCCAACAAACCTAGGATCCCCTTTACCCCGTTTAAATAAACTTTATGTGTTTATGTGCTTTGTTTCTTTAATGACTAATTCACATAATTTGAGTTCGGCCGGGACCCAGCGTTTGGACCGCGAGGGGTGCCTAACACCTTCCCCTCGAGGTTATTTCGAGCCCTTACCCAAGTCTCTGGTAATGCAAACCAGTTTTATGAGTTACTTGCTTTGGGTGCCCTAACGCACCTTAAATCTGTTAGGTGGCGACTCTTTAAATTCAAATACCCAATTCCCAAAAGGAAATGAGTTGTTCCCAATGAATGTCGAAACCCGAACTCCGCGAGGAAAAAGGGGGCGCGACAGCATGGCGACTCTGCTGGGGATATTTTAGGCTCTTACCATAACGAACTTGTTTTTGTGAATTAGTCTTAAGCATGCTTCATTCTGTTAATACATGTGCACTCTTTCCCTTTCCCCTTATTTGGATTTAATTGCTTATTTTCAAGCATTTATGATTTCTTTCATTTCCTGAAACTGACTTGTCTCTTTGTTTACTTTTTTTCGTAACTATCTTTCAATTATTTAAATACCGCATTTATCATTTTTAACGTGCAAATACTTAACAACATGTTATTTATTGTTGCATAAATCATGCTCAACATCATATTCCACTCGTGCGTAATCAATCCTATAGCAACGCTTGATGAGTGTTTGCGCTCTTCCTATATATCACCCTTTTAAATTCGGAAA
>NC_031991.1:3331440-3362535 GCF_001879085.1 Nicotiana attenuata | reverse complement strand
TGATGAAAGTATTGAACGAAGCATATGTGCCCAATAACATCACAAGCGGAGAAATGGCTAACATGGTGGGACAGGTATTGGAAAGTCACAAAATCACTTTCCATGAGGATGAGTTGCCGCATGAGGGTTTGAGTCACAATAAGGCACTGCATATCACAGTGCAATGTGAACACTACTTCATTACCAGGGTCCTGATCGATGGAGGATCCAGTCTTAATATTTGCCCATTGACAACACTGAAGAGGTTGGGCAAAGGCCTATACGAGATACAAGAAGGGACCATGAACGTGAAGGCATTTGATGGGTCTCAGAGGGCTACCATCGGGAAAATTAATCTTTGTCTGCAAATGGGGCCTACGTGGTTTGATGTCGAGTTTCGGGTGCTGGACATATTTGCATCCTACAATCTGCTATTGGGATGCCCATGGATACACGCCGCTGGGGCTGTGGCATCAACTTTGCATCAGGCAGTAAAGTTTGAGTGGAACCATCAGGAGGTGATTATCCACAGAGACGGGAGCAACCCCATTTACACCCGTCAAACTATTCCAATGGTCGAGAATAGGAGAAAGCTAGGCGGAGAAACTTATCATCACATCGAGCGGGTCAATGCAATCGACAAAGATAAGTGGTAGGATAGCAAGATAGCAAGCATGATGAACTGGGGAGGGTATGAGCCTGGCAAGGGTCTTGGTAAAAATCTTCAGGGCATCACCAAGACAATACAGCCAAAGCACCATGGTACCACTTTTGGCCTGGGATATCAATACACCTGGCAAGAATACAATGACTGGTCACCACCATGGCGAGGTCCGTACTATCCATTGGAGCAGCCTATACCGCACTTGAGTCAGACCTTCCAACAGGCCGACATCATATGGGGATCAGAGGAGGAAGAAGCACTGGCAGCCTTAAGGAACCTGTTCTTGGAGGATGAGGACATGGACTGTTGTGTAATTGTTGAGGAGGAGGAGGAGGAAGGCCCTACCATCTGGGCTGTGGAGAAAGGATCATTCCTCAAGAATTGGACTGTCAGACCATCCAGGGCCCGACAACTCCCGGGGTAGCAAGGCTGAACAACATTGTTTTGTTTATTTTCTAAGAAAAATGATTTCCCTTTTTGGTATCTTGTTTTAAATAATATTTCCAATGTTCCGAAAACGTTGTTTAAATTATTGAAAATCGCTTTTATGCCTCAATGAATCAATATTTGTTATTACCATTTTCTCTCATATCTTTTTCTATACAGCATTACTATTTCCTGTCTCGATAAACCAACAACTGTGACATGTAATGAGACGACGCAATAAAAGGATAGTGATTCGGAAGAAGAAGACGTCATACCCGAGGAAATTATCAGAGAAGTAGAAGACTTTGAGAACAAGCCCAAGTCCAATCTGGACGAAACAGAAATAATCAACTTGGGAGACTCTGAAAATGTTAAGGAAACCCGCATCAGCATCCACTTGTCGCCATTAGAAAAAGAAGAGTACACACAATTCTTGAAAGGGTATGAGGACATCTTTGCATGGTCATACGATGATATGACCGGGTTAAGTACATCCATTGTGGCTCACAAGTTGCCCACAAACCCAGCATGTCCACCAGTAAAACAGAAACTCAGGAAGTTCAAGCCTGACATGAGTTTGAAAGTCAAGGAGGAGGTTACTAAGCAAATCAAGGCCAAGGTCCTCAGGGTGGTTGAATACCCAACTTGGCTAGCCAACGTCGTGCCAGTTCCAAAGAAGGATGGGAAGGTCAGGGTCTGTGTTGATTATCGGGATCTCAACAGGGCCAGCCCAAAGGATGATTTCCTGCTTCCAAACATACACATTCTAATCGACAATTGTGCCAAGCATGATTCGTTTCTGGATTGTTTTGCCGATTATCATCAGATCTGGATGGACGAAGAGGACGCTGAGAAAACGGCTTTCATTATACCATGGGGAGTATACTGTTATAAGATGATGCCATTCGGTCTAAAGAATGCTGGGGCCACCTACATGAGGGCTATGACTACCATTTTTCATGACATGATACATAAGGAGATCGAAGTATATGTGGACGATGTCATCATCAAATCCAAGAAAGCCACAGATCATATAGCCGATTTGAGGAAGTTTTTTGATAGACTCTGGAAATACAACCTGAAACTAAACCCCGCAAAATGTGCATTCGGGGTTCCTGCCGGAAAGTTATATGGGTTCATTGTCAGCCGCCGAGGGATAGAATTGGATCCGTCAAAAGTCAAAGCCATCCAGGAGCTGCCACCGTCGAAGAGTAAGAAAGATGTAATGAGTTTTCTAGGACGGCTAAACTACATCAGCCGGTTCATAGCCCAGTCCACATTATATGTGAGCCAATTTTCAAGATGTTGAAGAAAGATGCTGTAACTAGTGGACCGAAGATTGTCAAAAGGGTTTCGACAAGATCAAGGATTACCTATCAACACCACCAGTCTTGGTCCCGCCAGAGCCAGGTAGACCCTTGCTTCTCTACCTTGTAGTGCTAGATGGAGCCTTCGGCTGCGTTCTGGGGTAGCACGACGAGACAGGGAGAAAGGAACAAGCTATCTATTACCTGAGTAAGAAGTTCACTCCATATGAAGCGCGGTACTCTCTATTGGAACGTACCTGCTGCGCTCTGACCTGGATAGCTCAGAAGCTGAGGCATTACTTCTGTGCCTACACAACATACCTGATATCAAGGATGGACCCCTTGAAATATATCTTTCAGAAACACCTGCCCACTGGAAAGCTGGTGGCAAATCTTGTTGAGCGAGTTCGATATTGTTTATGTGACTCAGAAAGCAGTCAAGGGACAGGCACTGGCAGATCATCTTGCTGAGAACCCCGTGGAAGGAGAATATGAACCCCTGAAAATGTATTCTCCCGATGAAGAGGTGCTATTCATAGGAGAAGATATTGCTGAGTCCTACGACGATTAGGGTTTGACGGAGCGGCAAATTTCAAGGGAGTCGACATTGGATCCGTCTTGGTATCGGAAACTGGCCAACATTATCCGGTATCTGCTAAACTCAGATTTCCCTGCACCAACAACATGGCAGAGTATGAAGCCTGCATACTAGGGCTCAACATGGCCATCGACATGAATATTCAGGAGCTGCTGGTAATCGGTGATTCAGATTTGCTTGTGCACCAGGTACAAGGAGAATGGGCCACCAAGAATTCCAAGATATTGCCATATCTGCACCATGTGCAGGAATTGAGAAAGAGGTTCACGAAGATAGAGTTTCGGCATGTTCCCAGGATTCAGAACGAGTTTGCCGATGCATTGGCCACTTTGTCATCCATGATACAGCATCCCGACAAGAACTTCATCGATCCTATCGCAGTAAGGATCCATAGCCAGCTGGCGTATTGTGCCCATGTTGAAGAAGAAACAGACGGGAAGCCTTGGTTTCACGATATCAAAGAATATTTGGCAAAAGGAGAATATCCGGAGCATGCAAATCATACTCAGAAACGTACGCTTCGGAGGTTGTCCAACAATTTCTTCCACAGCGGAGGAACCTTGTACAGAAGAACTCCTGATTTGGGATTGCTAAGGTGTGTCAATGCAAAAGAAGCTTCTAAACTACTTAAGTAGATACATGCTGGGACCTGCGGCCCGCATATGAACGGCTTTGTCTTGGCCAAGAAGATACTTAGGGCCGGTTATTTCTGGATGACCATGGAGACAGATTGTGTCCAGTATGTCCGAAAATGCTACCAATGTCAAGTACATGCTGATATGATAAAAGTGCCGCCAAATGAGCTCAGTGCAACAAGCTCACCTTGGCCATTTGCCGCCTGGGGAATGGATGTCATTGGTCCAATCGATCCCAGTGCCTCAAATGGGCATCGGTTCATCTTGGTAGCTATTGATTACTTTACCAAATGGGTCGAAGCAGCATCTTACAAGGTAGTAAATAAGAAGGTCGTAGAAGATTTTGTTCGTGAACGGATTGTTTGCCGGTTCGGAGTTCCAGAATCAATCGTCACTGATAATGCCTCCAATCTCAACAGTGATCTGATGAAGACCATGTGTGAGACTTTCAAAATCAAGCACTAGAATTCCACAGCCTATAGACCTCAGATGAATGGAGCTGTAGAAGCCGCTAACAAGAATATCAAGAAGATACTGAGAAAGATGGTAGAAAATCACAAACAATGGCACGAGAAGCTGTCATTCGCTTTATTGGGATACCGTACCACAGTCCGCACATCAACCGGGGCAACTCCCTACTTACTGGTTTATGGTACTGAAGCTGTTATTCCTGCTGAAGTAGAGATTCCTTCTTTGAGAATCATACAAGAAGCTGAGCTCAGCGACGCAGAATGGATAAGGAGCCGTTATGAGCAGCTAGCCCTCATAGACGGAAAAAGGATGAATGTAGTGTGTCATGGGCAACTCTATCAGAATAGAATGTCTAGAGCCTTCAAGAAAAGGGTCAAGCAGAGACAGTTCACACCGGGGCAGCTAGTGTTGAAGATGATTTTTCCGCATCAGGATAAAGCCAAGGGGAATTCTCTCCCAACTGGCAAGGCCCTTACATGGTTCACATAGTATTGATAGGAGGAGCCCTCATACTTGCAGAATTGGATGGAGAATTCTGGCCAAATCGATCAACTCAGATGTAGTCAAACGATACTATGTGTAATTATTTTCACAAAATGTTGTAAATTGAACTACGCTCGACCTGATTCCCGTTTAAGAGGGGATACGTAGGCAGCCCTGTGGGTTCGGTCACAATTCAGTAAAAATCCTATTTTCCCCACAATCAGAATCTGGGGCAGAATTTTGAGGAGGACCCTTAAAATTCTGAAGTAATTTCAGCCGATCGCAGTATGTGCAGTAGTCAGACGTGTCCATCTAACTGGGGCAGAATTTTGAGGAGGACCCTCAAAATTTTATAGCAGGAGAGGTTGCAATGTCTCGGATCGTGTCACAGTCACTGGTTCATCTAACCAATTTCTAAAATAATATATTTTTATTACGTCTTTGAAACTATGCATGCTTGCTTGTAAAATGACTCTGTTTAGCCAACGCTACCCCCAATGATTTGAACAGGACCTTTGGACCAAGCAAAGCACGCCAAGCAAGCCGACGGAGGCACGAACCGACCATCCCCTTTACAGAACTCACAATTTTTCTTTGGATGCAGGAGTGAAGAATATACATGCTCCAAGTCACATTCTTCATAACAACTGTGATACTGAAATCTATTACCAGCTAAGAAAACTCTGCTATCACCTGTTATTTATTCTATTTTTGCATGGGACATAGCCCTGTCCCAAACCCTGCATGAGGCTAAGCCCTGCCTCCATTTTACATAAGGCTAAGCACTGCCTTCCATTTACATGGGACTGAGCCCTGTCCCGAATCTTGCATGGGACTAAGCTCTGTCTCCATCTGCATGAGGCTAAGCCCTGCCTCCATATCTGCATAAGGCTAAGCTCTGCCTTCTATTTGCATGGGACTAAGCCCTATCCCTAATCTTGCATGAGATTAAGCTTTGTCTCCATCTGCATGAGGCTAAGCCCTGCCTCCATATCTATATGAGGCTAAGCCCTGCCTCCATTTCATGGGACTAAGCCCTATCCCGAATCCTGCATGAGGCTAAGCCCTGCCTCCATTTTGCATAAGGCTAAGCAATGCCTTCCATTTGTATGGGACTAAGCCCTGTCCCGAATCTTGCATGAGACTAAGCTCTGTCTCCATCTGCATGAGGCTAAGCCCTGCCTCCATATCTGCATGAGGCTAAGCCCTGCCTCCATATCTGCATAAGGCTAAGCTCTGCCTTCCATTTGCATGGGACTAAGCCCTGTCCCGAATCCTGCATGAGGCTAAGCCCTGCCTCCATATCTGCATAAGGCTAAGCTCTGCCTTCCATTTGCATGGGACTAAGCCCTGTCCCGAATCTTGCATGAGGCTAAGCCCTGCCTCCATCTGCATGAGGCTAAGCCCTGCCTCCATATCTGCATGAGGCTAAGCCCTGCCTCCATATCTGCATAAGGCTAAGCTCTGCCTTCCATTTGCATGGGACTAAGCCCTGTCCCGAATCCTGCATGAGGCTAAGCCCTGCCTCCATTTTGCATAAGGCTAAGCAATGCCTTCCATTTGCATGGGACTAAGCCCTGTCCCAAATCCTGCATGAGGCTAAGCCATGCCTCCATTCTGCATAAGGCTAAGCTTTGCCTTCTATTTTCATGGGACTAAGCCCTGTCCCAAATCTTGCATGAGACTAAGTTTTGTCTCCATCTGCATGAGGCTAAGCCCTGCCTCCATATCTGCATGAGGCTAAGCCCTGCCTCCATTCTGCACAAGGCTAAGCTCTGCCTTCCATTTGCATGGGACTAAGCCCTGTCCCGAATCTTGCATGAGGCTAAGCTCTGCCTCCTATTTGCATAAGGCCAACCATCGCCTCTATTTGCCGAGACTAAGCACTGTCTCTCCAGCACTATCTATTTGCTCCTCTTTCGGGCTAAGCTCTTCCCTCAACCTCGGAAGAATAATCCTTGTCTTGTTGATTTTAGCATCATATTATTGCATCTCATGGGCTGAAATATAGCCAACTTGTCCAAAGGCGTCATTGTCTAAAGGCATCATCCTCACAGCCGGAAGACACCATGTCATGGCCTAAGGATCTCTCAAATTTGCATATCATCGTTCAAAGGCGTCATGGTTCGGAGGCACCATTTTCATGGCCCGAGAACATCATTTCATGGCCTGCGAATCTCCTATCTCACAATTCATGGCCCAGGACGTCATGGTCTAAGGACGTCATCCGCACCGTCCAAAGACAATCTCTCATGGTCCAAAGGGAATTTGCATCATCTATATACTCGCATGCATTGTGTTTTAAGTTTTGCAGTTAACCCAGGAGGTAACCATTATTCAAACAGGAGCAACCTTCGCTCCGATTTCTGCTCATGCCATTTTTCACTTTGCCATTCATCAGTCACCCATCCTACTCCGTGATATCCAGCTATCTGCCCTATAATACATCCGTTACATTCCAGATTCGCAATCATAACTCTATCAGACCTCACCCTTTACAAAAGAACCTTTTGATGAAACTAGCTACCATTCGCCCCTTACCATTATTTCAAACGAGATCAACCCCATCAACTACCCGCCTTCGCTCTGCAATCATTCACACACATCTCATACTTCATGCTCATAATCCTAACTCCATCCGATACTGCCTTTTGCGAACTCCATCGGCTTCATTCATCATTGGGTCCAGAACTACACATGCATGATTCCTGTAAAGCCAGGGATATGTAGGCAGCTCAAAGACCAGAGTTAGGCCTCTATTTTTCAAAACATCCCATTCGGTCAAAATTGGCCATCATTTCTTTACCCGAAAACTCTTTCATCCTTCCCGGGTAAAGAGGGGCAGATGTTGATACCCAATTTTTTCCTATAATATTTTCAAATCTATGCATTAGCATCAATTAATATTTTTCCATAATTTCTGCATTTTTAAATATTTTAATTAATTTATCCCAGTATTTTATTTATATAAACAATCACTGATTGCAGTACAAATGGTTTTATAATAATTTTGTGGCTTGATTTTATCATTTTGCATTCGTATTAAGTTTTAATTACTTCACAAATAGCCCCATTTGCATTTTTGGGGTTATAATTGCAAACACTTTGCAATTATAGCCCATGCATACATTATTACATTATTTTACCAGAAAATAACCTTTTACATTTTTTAAATATTATGTAATTATTTTAAAACATTTCTAGGCATGAAAATCATTTTTTATAATCTATTAACTATTTTTTTTAAAAAAATAGCAATTAAATGGGTATTTAACAAATAGCCCTTTATTTTCAGACCTAGCCTAACTAAATGGCCCAATTTCAATCCCTAACCGACTAAGATCAAGCCCAAATCGAATTAAAACCCGTCCCCCAAACCTTTCGATCTTGGCAGTTGATCACAGAGATCAATGGCCCCGTTCACTCTTACCATTTTTAACCTGAATGACCCCCTAACCTAATACGTTCTTACCAAACAGCCGCCCTAGAATCCCTAATCCTCTCCGTCTCTCTGAGAACTAATCCTAACCCTAGTTGCCGCCACCCAAAACCAGCCCTAATCTCTTTGGTTCCTATTCGATCCATGGATTTCCATGGCTGTTTGAGACTTCTACTTGTCTCGTGCGTCTCCTGGTTGCCCGATTGTGTTATTTCATGGAAAGATCTCGAAGAAATCTAGTCCAGATCATGTTCAAGACTCGCTGAGAGTCCGTCTTTGGTCTGTGAGTGCTTTTCTATCGATGTTTTGCGGTTCAAATCTCTGGTTCAAGGCCAGATTCTCTTTACCCTTTCCTTTTTCTTCAAAACCCTAATGTTTAGACTTGAATCTGTCCAGATCTTTGTAGATCTGGAACGATTCTGAGTTCATCACTGGTTTTTCTTTAACATTCTCTTATTTCTCTACTGTTGACCGATTTTTAGCACTGTGTTACGAAGGGTTTTTGGTTTCCTTGTTATTTGTTGTCTGAATCTCTGCATATTTGAAGTGTTTCAAGTTTCCATGGCTGTTTTCTTTAAGGGTCCTCTGATTTTTCCACTGTTAATCAACTTCAGGTATTTTTCAAATTAGGGTTTTGGCTTCGCAAAAGGTTTTCTGAGATCCTTATGTTTTGTTTAATCTTTCTCGCATGATTATGTTTCTGGTTCAATTGTCTGACTATACATTATTTGATTTCAAATTCTTGTCCGTTATTGTTTGAATAATTGACTGATTAGCCTAATTATCTAGGGTTTCATTTGTTTACTGAAGTAATTTACTGATTTCTGTTTGTTTTCCTTAATCCTGAGGTTCTAACCCTAATTGGCTATTACACCTGCTTCTCAATCAGAGTTATTTATGGGTATAACTCCCTAATTTTCTGTCCCCTATCAATCTTGATTGATTACTTGATTACTTACTTACCTTATTTTGCAATGTCAATCTGCCTTGCCTTATTTACCTACACTATTCGACTCCTATACATATATATATATATATATATATATATATATATATATATATATATATATATGCACTCTCATTCTGCCTGATACACGAACAGTAGTTCAAAAACACACACACACAAACTTTGTCTCATCTCTCTTTCTGCTACTTGTGCTCATTGCTTGTCTAGCCGGCTGAAAGCCAAGGCTAGACTGTGGAATCCTGCTCACTTTACTTTCTGCTTTTGCTTCCTTAACTGGTATGTTCCTATTTCAATGTCATTCCGAAATTCAAATCTATGTGCTCCTTGTTGAATCCATGTCTCTTTCTACACTATGGCATCTGGGACTGTTTGAAGGCCTAGTATTTCCAGGTCCACTTTGGGCCTATTTCAGGCTCCCTATAGTATAGATTTTATTCATTATGTAATTCATTTATGGTCTGTAATAATAATCCTTGTAAACAGATATTGGGAAAATTAGTAAAAGGGGAGGGAATTCTTATATGATTTTTGTGAGGGAAATCGGGTAGAAATCATGCCTTTAGGTTTACTATGCTTACTTGCATTAGAAATCATGCCTTTAGGTTTACTACGTTTACATGCATTAGAAATCATGCCTTAGGTCTGTTATGTTTACTTGCATTAGAAATCATGCCGTAGGTTTATTATGTTTACTCGCTTTAGAAACCATGCTTTTAGGATTGTTTGGCATACTAGAAAACATGTTATAGGCTCATCACCTCCTTTTTTCGAAATTCTGCTTCTGCATAATCATGATCACCTAGAAATTTTATTATTAAATTACTGCTATAATCCCGCTTAACAAAAACGTCCATTCGTTATGTGCATTAGAGATCCTGCTTTAGTACTGTTATTGCATTCACTTTAAAACCATGTCTACATCGCATAAATCAGTAACTATCCTGTTAAAAATCAATCCCAACACCTAGATATCATGTTCTAGGATTAAATGTATGTAAACCAGCTCTGTAATGTTCAACACCTAGACCAACATGCCTATAGGACTTAATAAGTTCAAAACTGTTTGTTTTAAATTGATCCTGATTACATTTTAGATAGCATGTTTCTAGGGTATCTCCACCTAGGCAAGCCTGTAGGTAATTAAGATCTTATAAAAACTGGAAACTATGTTGTGCTTATTCGTGAACTACCCAGATTCAACAGATTCTAAAATCAGTAGGCAAACTGATTAGGTCTTTAACGCTTTGCCTTAACTCAATGCTGCATATTCTCTGCATGTTATGCCCACCTAGATATCCTATTCTAGGACCTCTCTGAAACATCTAAAATTTGCTGTTTGAGACGTGCACTTGCTTGCTCTATTTGTGGAGGTAAAATATAAGCCTTTTAATTGTTCTATCTTTGGTCCAGTCCTACGTGTTTTGTTTGTCGCCTAGAATTTTCTCCTTTTAATTACTGTAGGAGAGTCTAGATCCACCTTAACTAGAAGTCCTAAATACCTCCGGGACTATATAAGTAAAGGGACGGGTAGTGCACGCATAGGATACATCTTAAGGTTGCTAGAATGCTTTAGGCTATGACCAAGGGGAGGATAATTGGCTAGTAAAGGATATGATGACATGTGCGCTAATGCCACGCGTAACCCCTCTATTTGAGGAAGTCTTACCGGGTATTGTACAGATGTGATCCTATAGGCCAACAAACCTAGGACCCTCTTTACCCCGTTTAAATAAACTTTATGTGTTTATGTGCTTTGTTTCTTTAATGACTAATTCACATAATTTGAGTTCGGCCGGGACCCACCATTGTAGACCGCGACGGGTGCCTAACACCTTTTCCTCGAGGTTATTTCGAGCCCTTACCCAAGTCTCTGGTAATGCAAATCGGTTTATGAGTTATTTGCTTTGGGTGCCTAACGCACCTTAAATCTGTTAGGTGGCAAATCTTCAAATTCAAATACCCAATTCCCAAAAGGAAATGAGTTGTTCCCAATGAATGTCGAAACCCAGACTCCGCGAGGAAAAAGGAGGCGCGACAGAAATCAGAGAATATTCCTTTTTTTTGCCCTAGCTATCTTCTTCTTCCTTATTTTGCTTTGTTGCATTTCTTCAGCAGCTTTTCTTTCTCCTTTTCACTATTCCATTGCCATTTTCGTATCACATTCTTGAAACCTGGAAACAACAAGCCTCAATTGGTCATCAATTTCTTACAACAACTTGGTCTAGACAAGACCCACATCAAAACCCTTGTTTCTTCCAACCCTAAGTTGTTGTTTTCTGATGTTGACAAAACCCTCAAACCCAAAATTAAGGTTTTTCAAGAACTTGGCTTATCTGGGTCCGACCTAGCTAAAGTCATCGCAAAAAGTGGGCCTTTCTTCCATTTAAGTCTTGATAATTCAATTAGACCCAATCTCGATTATTTTTGAAAACTGTTAGGTAGTGATGACTCTGTAGCTAGTTTATCAAGAAAGAGCCTAGGTTCTTATGGGGTATTAATGCCCATAAACTAATGCCACCCAATTTAGCATTGCTGCAAAATTTTGGGTTATCAAGATTAGATATTCAGAAATTATTCTTTAGGTATCCAAGGTATCTTATTCAAAAGCCTGAGTGGATTAAGAGCGTATTGCATCGAGTAGAGAAGGATTTATGCATTCCACGTGGATCCACCATGTTTCTCTGCAGGATTTATGCAGTTGGAGCATTCAGTGAGTCGTTGCTGCAAATGAAATTAGAAATATTTAGGAGTTTTGGATGGTCTGATAAGGATATTCTTACCATGGCGCAAAAACTTCCTAACTGTTTGATCACATCAGAGGTTAAACTTAAAGATATATTGAAATATTACATGAAAGAACTCGGGTATGAATCTAGTTATAATGCTTCTCACCCGTCACTCTTAATCTACAGCTTGAAGAAGAAAGTCATACCTAGGAATGAAGTATTTAAATTTCTCAAAGAAAAGCAGCTGAAGAGGGGGGCGCTGAGTCTTTGGTCGGTTTTGGTGTGTTCTGAATCAAAAATTTTAGAGAGATATGTGCTGCCTTTGAAGGATGAGATGTCTAAAGTCTATGATTTATACATCAAAATTAGAATGTAGGAGTTTGAAGACACTGGCAACAAAGCATTCTTTGTGTGTTGAGTTTTTCAACTTATTTGGTCATATTGTTCATTCCTCTTCAAGCTCCTATCAAGCATATTAAAATAAATTGACATGTTATATCTGAATCTGGTAAAATGGAAGCATGATCATTCCCATTTTTAAGTCAAAGATGATTTTTGGTTATAATGGACAAGAGAAGTCGCTGGTAAACAACTTTTGGTTCAATAACATTAGGTATATGAACGCACATACTTAATCAGGAGAAATATCTTCTTGCTTGTAGTTGAAATTTCTTATTTTCTTTCTTTGTCTTTTGCCCTTCAGAACCTAAACTGTGTTGGCCTTATTGTCTTTATCTCGGAGGCCGACCTCTTCAGCATGTCCTAGGAGAGTGTTTCATCAGCTTCGTCAAGTGTGAGCATGAAGAAACTTTTGTTTCGTGCACTTACAAATTGTGAGAATGCACGGGAGAAAAATCTAATTACTTAATTAACGTGCTGTACAACCCTATTTATATACAGTGATTACATGATAATAAGTATCTACTTCCGATGTGGGACACTATACATGACTATTTAACACTCCCCCTCAAGCCGGTGCATATAAATCATATGTACCGAGTTTGTTACAGATGTAACTAATACGAGAACCAGTAAGAGACTTAGTGAAAATATCTGCTAGCTGATCATTCAACTTTACGAACTTTGTAACAATATCTCCTGAGAGTATCTTTTCTCTGACAAAGTGACAGTCGATCTCAATGTGTTTAGTCCTCTTATGGAACACCGGATTGGACGCAATATGAAGAGCAGCTTGATTATCACACACCAGTTCCATCTTGCTGATTTCTCCAAACTTCAACTCCTTGAGCAACTGCTTGACCCAAACTAGCTCACACATTGCCATAGTCATGGCCCGATATTTGGCTTCGGCGCTAGATCGAGTAACTACATTCTATTTCTTGCTCTTCAAGAGACCAAATTACCTCTTACTAGAACACAATATCCAGACGTAGAACGTCTATCAGAAGGTGATCCTGCCCAATCAGCATCTTGTACCCAATAATCTGCTCATGGCCTCGATCCTCGAATAGTAACCCTTTGCCTGGAGCTAGCTTTATATACCGAAAAATGCGAACAACTGCATCCCAGTGACTATCACAGGGAGAATCCATAAACTGACTTACAACACTCACCGGAAAATAAATGTCAGGTCTAGTCACTGTAAGGTAATTCAATTTGCCAACCAACCTCCTATATACCGTAGGATCTCTAAGAGGATCCCGCTGTCCAGGCAGAAGCTTAGCATTCGGATCAATAGGAGTGTCAACAGGTCTGCATCCCATCATTCCAGTCTCCTCAAGAATGTCTAAGGCATACTTCAGTTGTGAAATAAAAATACTTGAGCAAGATTGAGTGACCTCAATACCTAGAAAATACTTCAATCTGCCCAGATCCTTAGTCTGGAAGTGCTGAAAGGGATGTTGCTTCAGATTAGTAATACCATCCTGATCATTTCCAGTAATAACAATATCATCAATATAAACCACCAGATAAATACACATATTAGGAGCAGAATGCCGAAAAAACACAGAGTGATCAGCTTCACTACGAGTTATGCCGAACTCCTGAATAACTGTGTTGAACTTACCAAACCAAGCTCGAGGGGACTGTTTCAAACCATATAGTGACCTGCACAATCGGCATACAAGACAACTAGACTCCTCCTGAGCAAAAAAACCAGGTGGTTGCTCCATATAAACTTCTTCCTCAAGCTCACCATGGAGAAAAGCATTCTTAATGTCTAATGTTGGTTCCCTAAGTACACGCAAGTATACGTGGCCGTCAAGTAATAAAGTGACTCGAAAGTCGGATGTCGAACCCACAGAGACTTAGATTAATTGTTGACTAAGCAAACTAAAATCAATTTACCGTCCAAGATAATCAAAAATGTTATTTTTCTACTAAACTACTATTGCAAAATTTAAACACATAACCAAGGGAGATATAGATTCCAGGGTTGTGGTCGGTTTATCAATCCTATTGAGTTTGTAATTACACCAATTAATTTAAATTATCTATGGTTTCCAGTTGACCGGATCGTTTATATAAATAGCATGTTCCCACAATACTATTCGTCTATCCACAATATATCAACCATATATTCCTATGGTATTGAATCTATCATGAACGGATATAATACGGTATTCAACTAAGCAAGACTGTTAGGTATATTCCTATCCTAACCGTGAAATCTTTCCCCGAGCCACGGGTTCAATAACTAGCTCTCTCTGATTCTACTATAATCTAAACACAGCTTTCCCAAGCATAGCATAGATAGTAAATAGAACTCAACTGCTGGCCAAACGATTAAGCAATTATGCACAGAATTAGAGAAACAACAAAAGATGATAACTTGAATTAAAGGTGATGTAATTAGTAAAATTCAATATTCATGACAACCACAACCCTACAAAAAAAATTTAGCTCAACATAGACATGTTATCAAAATAACAAATATCCAAAAAACGTAAAGATTACTAAGTTTGATGGAAGAAAGATGGAATATGATAAATTTCGGCCTCCACGGCGGCTCCGTGCTCTCCCTTGGTCTAAAGTATGTTCGTTCCTTCATCCAAAATATGCCCTCTCCTCTCAAAAATAGGTTTAGAACCCCTTTTATACATGTTGGGAATGTTTAGGGTTGAAATCCCCAAGTCCCAGCCGAATTAGGACAAAATCCGCCCTTTGGCGTTTCGCTTGGCGCCTGGCACCAACCAGGAGACCAAACTTTTTGGTCTTCTGGATTTGGCGTTTTGGTTGGTGCCTAGCGCCAACCTGGGCATCAAACTTATACTTCCTCCAAATTCTTCCCTTTTTGACGCCAATTTGCATGCAAACTCCCAAATCACTTCCAATTGACTCATACACATAAAAATACCATTATTAAGCTCGAGTCACAATTATTCAGACAAAAATTAACAAGATCGAGGTATAATGCAAGGCAACTTACATGCAAACATATGGATTTTTAGCCAAACATCATCTAAATGATAAAGAGGCCAATGACGTACAGCAGCCATGGACAAAAAGAGACGAACAGATGCTACTTTAGCCACGGGAGAGAAAGTGTCACTATAATCAAGCCCAAAAATCTGAGTGTATCCTTTTGCAATAAGACGAGCCTTAAGCCGATCAACCTGGCCATCCGGGCCGACTTTGACCGCATAAACTCAACGACAACCAATAGTAAACTTACCTGAAGGACGAGGAACAAGCTCCCAAGTGCCACTCGCATGTAAAGCAGACATCTCCTCAATCATAGCATGTCGCCATCCTGGATGAGATAGTGCCTCACCTGTAGACTTAGGGATAGAAATAGTGAACAAAGATGATATAAAAGCATAATGAGGTGATGATAGACGATGATAACTTAAATCGACATAATGGGGATTAGGATTAAGTGTGGATCGTACACCTTTACGGAGAGCAATTAGTTGACTAAGAGGAGACAAGTCTGCAGTAGGTGCAGAATCTGATGTAGGACATCAATCACCTGGGCCTGTTGCTGGATGTGGATGATGATGGTAAGTCAAGAGTGGTGGAGCTGCAGAAGGTTGAACTGGACTAGGCGATGAAAATGGAGTTATAGGTGGTGAAAATTGAGTTATAGGTGGTGGAACTGGAGCTATAGGTGGTGGAGCTGAAACTGGAGTTGTAGGTGGTGGAACTGGAGTTGTAGAGGAAGATGAATGGGAGATAGTGACTAAATCTCCAAAAAATGGAACTGGTAGCACCTCAGAAATATCTAAGTGATTACCTGGACCTGTGAAGTATGATTGGGTTTCAAAGAAGGTAACATCAGCAGACATAAGGTAGCACTGGAGGTTAGGAAAAAAGCATCGATACCCCTTTTGGGTTCTCGAGTAACCCAGAAATACGCACTTAAGAGCACGATGAGCTAGCTTATCTTTTCCTGGAGTAAGGTTATGAACAAAACACGTGCTCCCAAAGACACAGGGTGGAAGAGAGAACAAAGGTAAGCGGGGAAACATGAAAGAGAATGGAACTTGATTTTGGATAGTTGAAGATGGCATACGATTAATAAGATAGCAAGATGTAAGAACTGCATCCCCCAAAAATGCAACGGAACATGAGATTGTATGAGTAGGGTATGAGCAGTTTCAATAAGATGTCTATTCTTTCTTTCAGCTACCCCATTTTGTTGAGATGTGTACGGACAAGATTTTTAATGAATAATCCCATGAGAGTTCATAAACTGCTGAAATGGGAAAGACAAATACTCTAAGGTGTTATCACTACGAAATGTGCGGACAGAAACCCCAAATTGGTTTTGAATTTCAGCATGGAAGGTCTGGAAAATAAAAAACAACTCAGACCGATTTTTCATCAAAACTATCCAAGTGCACCTGGAATAATCATCAATGAACTGACAAAGTAGCGGAATCCCAAGGTAGAACTGACCCTACTAGGACCCCAAACATTTGAATGGACTAAAGTAAAAGGTGACTCTGCTCGATTATCAAGACGTAGAGGGAAATGGGAGCGGGTATGCTTACCGAGATGATATGACTCACACTCTGAAGTGGACAAGTGAGATAAACCAGGTACCATTTTCTGAAGTTTTGACAAACTAGGATGTCCCAATCGTTTATGTAATAAATCTGGTGAATCAGTAACAAGACAAGTTATTGAAGGAAGACAAGATGTGAGTCCATATGATTTTGCAAGGATAAGGTAATAAAATCCATCCGATTCATGGCCGTTATCAATGATCCTCCCCGTACTGCGTTCCTGTATAAAAACAAGGTCATCAAGATAAAATAGCGTATTTAAGTGATTTGGCTAAGCGACTATTGGGAACATAAAGAACTGAATCTAAAGGTAAGGAATGGAAGCCCGGAATGGAAGTCGGCTTCCATTGTGACTATTGGAAGAGATTGAGAAATACGAAATACTAGTGAAAAGAGATTTTCTACCAAAAATATGATCAGATGCACCTCAATCAATGACCCAAGACTCAGAGGTTGAAGATTTGGAGACACAAGTTATGCTACTATCTGTTTGAACAACGAAATTGTCCCTGAAGATGTCTGTTTACATGCTTTGTACTGAAGAAACTCAATATAATATGGTAAAGAAACCATCTGGATTGGATTCAATGAATTGGATCCAATGGATTGTGAGTTAAAGGCTTATGATACGAATGCCATTATAATGTTACGCCGGAGAATTTAAAAGTGGTCGGAATTTGATTTAAACTTGAATGAAAAGACTCGGAATAACCTCCTGGTAATCTGTCCAAAAAAGGGTTTCGTCGGAAAAATCATTGTAGCTACCGAAAAGTCAGTGTAGTTGCTGAAAAAACTCAAAGTGATCAGAATAAGAAGAAAAAGGTATGGGTAGGCTCGGAACTACTAGGCGATCCGACTGTTCAACAGGAACTTTTCCAAAATCTGGCCGGAAATGGTCTCACGCGTCGCCGCATGGGTCAGATCTCGCTGGAATTTTTTTCCTTTTTCGGCGCGTGATGGCGCGTGGGTGTGAGTTTTCCGGGGGGGGGGGGGGGGGTTGACTGGGTTTTGCTCGCCTAAGCTTGAGGAGTCTCGTGGTGGTGTTGGTTTTTGCACAGCACCAACGGAAAGTGATTTGCTTGCGGACAGCCTTCTAAGTCGCCGGAAAATTGCACGGCGACGAGGTGTTTCTTCCTGTAAGTCGCTTGAATGATGCACATCGATAAGTTTCTCACTAATGCTCTGATACCATGTGAGAATACACGGGAGAAAAATCTAATTGCTTAATTAAAGTGTTGTACAACCCTATTTATATACAGTGATTACATAATAATAGGTATCTACTTCCCGATGTGGGACACTATACATGACTAACTACTTGACACTAATATACTGGTTTTAGATGTTACATGTATTAATGGTTGACTATTTTGAGGAGGCAATAGGCTATTGCCTTTTTTATTAAAAATAAATAATTGGTAGTATCATGGAGAAAGTAAGGTCCAGGAAAGCTCAGTATTGCCTAAGATACATATTTGATTTATTGCACATTTGATTCACAAAACCAGTTGCTCTGGAAGTAGAAGGTTTTCTGATTCTCTTGTCCTCTTATGCTTTTTGGTAAATCTTGAAAAAAGATGGTGGCAATTTCATTTCTTTCCTGTTCTGTATTACCAGTTTTTTGAATCCATATCTCAATCTGGATATGATGTTCTTATTTTGGTTGAAACTTCTAACTCTCTTCCTATCCAACTTTACAGCATTGCTCCTAAACGCATCCATCCCTGTGTTGCAGACTCAGGTATCAGCATATTTGGGATACTAAATTGAAGGGCAGACCAGTGCACTAAGCTCCCACTATGCGCGGGTTCCGGGAAAGGAACGGACTACATGGATCTATTGTACGCAGCCTTGCCCTGCATTTCTGCAAGAGGTTATTTCCACGGCTCGAACCTGTGACCTTCTGATCACATAGCATCAACTTTACCAGTTACGCCAAGGCTTCCCTTCATTTTGGGATACTAAATTATCTTAGCTAATTCAGGGGAAAGAAGAAGCATGATCAAGTGATTGTTTGTATCATGTCGGGTAAATCTATTTGATCGCCTTTTTTATGGTTGAAGTACAGCAGTATCAAGGGAAAATTATGCTTAAAGAAGAAAAAAAAGACACTTAAGTTTTGCTTAAAGAACAGGTACTAGAATGTTTATGCCTAGGTCTGGCTCAATTATATCATGATGTCATAAGAGAGTTGGTGTAAATAGTTTTTCAAATCACATTATTAAGCAAAATTAAGATGTGAGTGCAAACTGTTCTTCACCATTATGGTTGTAACTCCCACACATCCATTAGCTTCCCCATGATCTCAATACTCCCTCCGGTCCACTTTAATTAATTTTTTAGCCCTTTTTTTGTGGTCCACAATATTTAATTTTTTAGATATCAAGAAGGAAGTAACTTTTTTTTCCAAAGTTGCCCTTGGAGTAACGAGCCTAGGAGTATTTGTTGTGTTTCCAATGAATAAATTAAGGTTAATATGGCTAATCTTATTGTTAATTAATGCTAAAAGTTAGATTCCTTAATATGTATGAAACAACCAAAAAATCAATTAAAGTGGACTGCAGTGAATAGCTAATACCATGTTCATTACATCCCTTTGTATCACCTCAATGTCATCCTATAAATAGACGGTTTGGGCATCACATTGACACACTTGGGTGAACACTTGAAGAATAAGAAAGTTCTCTCTTCTTCCCTTCATCTATTGTTTATTTTCTTGTTTCATATTGTTACCATTTGAGCTTAATTTCTTGATATGTCATCAGCACAAGTCTTTGATTTTCTCCTTGAGGTTGAAGTGTTTGGTGGTGCTGCTCATTGAAGTAAATCAGTGAAATAAAAAAAATGAGAAGGTATATCTTTATTTGCCACATCTCTTATCTCAACAAGTATTCATTATTCCATGTAAATATTGAGATTCAAATGTTGATGTGGCATGTGAGATTATTATCAAAAAAATTGTTATTTTATGATCTCCTTATTTATTTTCATTTTATAAACTATTTAAATGATTCTTGCAGAATGAGATATTTAGAACCTTATAAGACATGTTAGTTATTAGAGGTAAATGATTTATGCCACTAAATTTATACACCTTTTAAAACACTCAATTACGCATCAACGAATACATGACCACCAAAAAACAAGAATATATATATCTTATATCTGATCGAAACTTATTTTCTGAATTGATTAAAACAGTTAGAAAATTTCCTCACTTGTTCTAATACTTTATTGAAGATTACTTGCCTTCCTGGCTTCAATGCAATGTTTGTTACATACTCCCTTGTTCCAACATACTTTTATTTTCTAATTATATTATGACTTATTCATTTGGATTAATATTTTTTGTGCTTGCGAAGAAAAATGAGCAAAAGTTGAAATCTTTCAGTCACGTAAGAGCAACAAGCGAAGATAACTTTTGATTTTGGTTGCTTTTATCAGTATTTCATTACTAATGAAAATAGATTTGCATCAAATTAAAAAATCCAAATTAGATAAAGAAAGTAACCTAATTTGACTCCACATTTAGTTCAAAATATTAAACTAGATTTGACCCGTATATGCTTATTATAACAATTTCATTTAATATAAAAAAAGGAAGTTAGAAGTCAATATTTAACATTTGTTGACCTTGACAGTATGTAATGACCCGACTGGTCGTTTTAAGCATTTGCATTTCGTTTCATGGTTCGAAGGCATGAGTAGCTCCGTATGGTGTATTATGACTTGCGCGTGTCGCCGGTTTTGGTATTCGAGGTGTTCGAAATTGATTTGGAAGAACGATTATCATTTTAGAAGCTTTAAGTTGGAAGAGTTGACCAAATTTGATTTTAGTGTATTTGACCCCCGATTAAAGTTTTATAGTTCGGGATGGTTATTTTGGACTTGGACATATGCCTGAATTTGCATTTGAATGTTTCTACAAGGTTTTGGCACTATTCGGCGAAAGTTGGCAATTTGAAGCTTTCATAGATTTGATCGAGAGTTTACTTCGATGTTATCAGATTCGGATTGTTGTTACAGGAGTTGGCTTAGATCCGTTATGTCATTTGGGACTTATGCGCAAAATTTGAGGTCATTCCGAGCTGATTTGATATGGTTCGGCACGAGATTTGGCAGTTGAAAGTTCAAAATTTATCAAGTTTGATTTGAGGTGTGTTTGTCGTTTCGATGTTGTTATGTGTAATTTGATGCCTCGAGTAGGTCCATGTTATGTTCTGGAACTTGTTGGAATATTTGGACGGGGTCCCGAGAGACTCGGGTGAGTTTCAGACGTGTTCAGATCATTTTGTCTCATGTTGCATTGCTGAAGAAGGCCTGGTTCTAGTGTTTCCCATCTCCACATGTTGGAGCGTAGATGCGTGTCTGCTTCTGTGATAGTGGAGTCACTTTTGCGAGGTCTAGACATGGTGAGGTTTTCCGCTTCTGAGGGTGAGGGGTCGCAAGTGCGAGGTCGCATCTACGGTAGAATGATCGCAGGTGCAGGATTGAGGCTCCAAGTGGGTGTCCTCTTTTGCGGACGTGTTCGCGCTTTTGCGATGCTGCAAATGCGATTCGTTTTGCGCAGATGAGGTTGATGGTCAGGTAAGATAAAGTCATAGATACGAGCTTTTCCTCGCAAATACGGTTGCGCAGGTGCACTATTTTGTCCGCATATGCCTAAATCCCTGGGCAGGTTTTCTATATATCGAGGGTTCGATTATCTCATCATATTTTGGGATCTAGAGCTCGGTTTTGGATAATTTTGGAGAGTATTTTCACTACATGAATTGGGGTAAGTATTTTTGACTCGATTTTGCTAATATTTCATGATTCTATCTTAGATTTTGGCATTTGATTGATGATTTTTAAGAGAGAGATTGGGGGGGGGGGGGGGGGGTTTGCATAAACTTTCCTAAAGTGAATAATTGGGTTTTGAACATCAATTCAAGGTTAGATTTGAGTAAAATTAGTATGGTTGGACTCGTAATTCAATGTGTTATCGAAATTTGTGAGTTGCATAAACTTTCCTAAAGTGAATAATTAGGTTTTGAACATCAATTCAAGGTCAGATTTGAGTAAAATTAGTATGGTTGGACTCGTAATTCAATGTGTTATCGAAATTTGTGAGTTTTATCGGGTTCCGAGGTGCGGGCTCGGGTTTGACTTTTTAGTTAACTTTGAGTTTTTGATTAAAGATTCGACCTTTATCGCTTGAGTTTGTTTCCTAAGGCGTTATTTGATGTATTTGAGCCGCTTTTGGCTAGTTTCGAGCAGTTCAGAGGTTGATACGCGTGAGATGGCATTTCTAGAATGTTGTTTGACTTGCTCGGTGTTTGTTTTGGCTTGTTAAGGTAAGTATTCTATCTAAACGTGGTTGGGGCACTAGTTGCCTGGATATTTGTGATAGTTACGTGCTATGGGTGCACATATGTGTGGGGTTTGAACCCATGTGCGAGCAGCAGGGTATTTATCCATGCTCGGGGTAGTGCTTAGGTTATGATATGCCTTGTATTGACTGTTAAGCTTTAAGCTGTGATGTTTTTCATATTTGTAATCTTGTTGCGAACTATTTGATCCAAGTTTGAGGTTACATAGACGCTAAATCCCTGAACGAAAATGATAATTGCTAATTCTGTGATGAATTTACTGATTTGAGCTATGATAGCATACTTTGCACATGCCTATATTTTAGCATGTCATCATACCAGTCCAGGAGCATGAAATCTGATATTCATTCATTATATACATGTGTTCTTGTATATTTGTTTCTATGTGATATGATTTGAACTGGATGCCTGTGACCACACCGGACGGATTGTTTTGTTATGCATGTGATAACGCAGGGCGGATTGTGTTATTATACCTATGACCACGCCGGATGGATTGTGTTGTTATGTCTGTGACCATGCCAGACAGATTGCGATATTGATGTTTGTGATCACGCAGGGCGAATTGTGATATTGAGCATGTGACCACGCCGGACGGATTGTGACTATTAGCACGTGAGTTGTCCGTGTAATTTTCTACCAACTAATTTTCTACCTTAATTCTCGACCTCCACACGTTTCTATCAAAGTTCATGTGCTCGGTAAGCTAAAGCAATGCTATATCCTACCTAATCACCTCTACCCAATATTTTTTTGGAATACTTCTACCTCTTCTCAGCCCCAGCAAGGCCAATCACTCGCACCTTCTTACTGCGCATTTGTGTTTCTCCTCTTCACATACTCAAATCATCTAATCATCGCTTTCGCATATTGTTCTCCACCGAGGTTACTCTCACTCTGTCCCGAATATCTTCATTCCTAATCTTATCTATCCTACTACGCCCACACATCTACCTTAACATCCTCATTCCTACTACTTTAATCTTCTGAAGATGCAAGTTCATAACGGGCCAATACTCAACCTCATACAACATAGTAGGTCTAGCCACCACTTTGTAGAACTTAGCTTTAAGTTTAAGTGGCACATTCTAATCATTTAAAGAACCGGATGCGAGCCTCCATGTTACACCCATATTTTCATATGTAAAAGTACATCGTAAGTCAGTTGATGTAAGCTCGAAAATGATACATCTTTGAAAGTATGTAAAATTAGTTAATCATGTTACCTTGCAGGTTTCAAAAATTTAAGATCATGACAAATACCAAGAGGATTGGAAGGTTTAGAAGCTAAACGAATCGAAGAAAATAAATTTCGCCGAAAGTCGTCAAGTTGGGAACTCGTAACATTGGGATGAGACTAGGTGTTTAAGATGATAAAAAATGTGATATTAAGCGGTACTTTAGTCGTATGATAGTTGTGTGTTATGTTTTGAAGTCAAGCGGTTATGAAACAAAAGTCGATGAAAGTCGTCACAAGTTATGTTCATAAATTTTATTGAAATTTGGATCTAATGCCACTGAGCTTTTCTCCCAATATAATTGGATTTACAGGGTGATCCACCCACCAAATTGAAGTCGTTCGTCAATGCAGCATCGTATTAGAGAGATATTCGCATTTTTGCGAGATTGCATAGACTGGTAGGTAACAATTAGGTTAATGATAGGCTATAATTACGTATTTTAGTCGATTATTACACTCTAATTTACTGCACTTTAATTGAGTTTGAGCTTTAATCGCTAGTGTTTTGCACTAATGGTGTGTTTTATGCCTTATAGGAGTGATTCCGAGCTATGTAGATGTTATGGAATGAATTCGAGTGATTTGGAGCTTTAAAGTTTGAGTAAAAGTTCAAGGAATTAAGCCGGGATCGTGTTTGGGGGTCAACGGATGATAGTTAGAGCGAACGAAGACTCCAGTAGGTATATTGCGCACTGTCTAGTAAAATAGATATAACTTTTTGCTCAGAACTCCATTTGGGCTCAACAATATATGGTTGGAAATTTAACTCAAAGGTCTACAACTTTCATGTTTTACGTTTTTCCAAATTCTAAGCAGAACAGGGTGAAAAATGCGCGTCAATAGCGCGATTGCGCTCAGGCCGCGCTCGTCAGGCAGAACACTGGGCCACTAGCGCGATCGCGCTAGTCAAACCCGGGAAAAATGTCCTTTTTCACATTTGAGAAGGTATAATTGTTTGGGCCCAACCCTACTTGGTATATATACATGGAAAAACGGTATTTGGGGGAGGAGGACGTTTTTGAGAGGAAAACACAAGCACAGAGCCGCCGTGGAGGCCGGGTTTCATCTTTTCTTCCACCAACTTAGTCTTTTTATATTTCTTTGTATGATTTGTTGTTTTGCTACCATGTCTATGTGGAGCTAAACTTCACGTTCTAGGGTTGTGGTTTTTTCATGGCTATTGTTATTCGGATATTGATTTTGATTTCTTAGTTTATTATATTGGTTTATTTATTCAATCCTGCACTTAATTATTTGATTGCTTGATCACCAATTGAATACTATCTACGAATCTAGAGTTGAACTCGAAAGTGAGAATTCTAGATTGCATATAGGATTGAGTAGAGCAAGTTCTTGAACCTGGGCATCGTGGAACGGATTCGCGGTTAGGATAGACATATACCTAATTGTCTTGGTTGGTTGATTTACAGGAATTATAAATGCGTTCTTGTTGATTCTAACTCCATAGACATATAGGCGTTAGGTTAGCTTGAATAGGCGAGTAAGAACTCGAAAGATTCTTATGAGCAATATTAACCCTGTCAACCAATAAACTCGATAAATTAGTTAGTCAATTCAATTGAAGAATACAATAGGAATGTCAGATAGCCCATAACCCTAGATCGTTTTCATTACATTGATATCATAAAAATCTGCTATTCCTCTGTTTAAAGTTCATTATTTATATTTCTTTATTTAATTAGTATAGAATCAAATACTTCTAGGTTTAATTCATTTATAGATAATTAGGATACTCTAATTTAGTCAATAGTTGATCACAAGTCCTCGTGGGAACGATACTCTACTCACTACTTTATTACTTGACGATCACGTGCACTTGCGTGAGTGCGTTTCCCCGGCAACCATTTGTAGGCATCTAAATTCTATTGGATTTAATTTCATAAAATTATTAAGACTATATTTTTCAAGATATATTAGTTCAAATAAATTTATTGGGCTAATATAATTGGATTAATTATAAGTCCAATGTATATGGATTAAATAAGTAAGTCTTAATCCATTGGGCTAGTCCATTTAATTGGGCTAAAAGTGATGAGCCCATTTCATTAAGCCCAAGATGTCATCTTCCTAGAGGCCCAGTTTGGTGCCACGTGTCAAATGATGTGGCATGCCAAGTCAAACGGAAGAGCCAATAGGATCATGCCACGTGTCAAAATGACAAGGCATGCCAAGTCACACTAAAAGGCCATTGAAATCGCGCCACGTGTGCAAGTGACATGTTCTGGCCAATCAAATGCGGCCATGTCACACTTCAATTTGATTGGTCGGAAAGAGTTTGTTCTTATCATAACTCTTCCCTTCCACAACTATAAATAGGGGTCTTCATAACTCAGAAAAGAGACCAGAAGTTATAACAAGAAGCTAGAGAGAGCTCGTGGATCAAACACCGCAAATTTCCCTACAAGTTTCAAGCTTCAAGCAATCAAGTTCAAGTTCAAGAAATAAAGTTCAAGCTCAAGAACGAAGAACGAATCAAGATCAAGTTCAAGCAATCAAGCTCAAGCTCAAGCTCAAGAACAAGATCATCGTTCATGGAAACAAATATAGATTCAAGATCAAGCTCAAAGGCCCTTGAATTTATTTACTATTGGAAAGAAGAATCAGAGGATTCATAGAGATTGTAACACTCAAATATTCAAAATAAAATACTACGATTGTTGCAATTTTTTTCGGTCTTGATTTCATTTTCTCGACGCAAATTTATTGTCTACAAATTCTGGCACGCCCAGTGGGACAATATCTACCTCTCATCTCAACTTTTCAATCACCAAAGTTCAAGAACATTGAAATGGCTTCAAAGAAAATTAACTCCGTTTCAACTTCCACCAAGGCTGCTAACTCCAGGTTCTATGCTGATGTGGAAAGCATCCTCGATGTCACCTTTGGAAGCTTCGGACCAGTTACGAGGAGCAAAGCAAGCTCTTTAGGACAACAAGCACCCCAAGTGCCGTCCGCATCAACCCTTGTTTTTGGATCTTCATCCTCAAAAGGAGCAAGATCTGCCACAAACCCATCTGAAGGAGGAAGCGATGGTGCTGAAAAGATCAAGAAAACTCCTGCTCTGCATGACCTCTCCGGCTCCAAGCACTCTGCTGTGAAGGAAGATGATGATGCTTCAAGTGATAGACCCTCCCCACTTACACCACATAGTGTGAGCCAATCAAGGATCAATCTGTGTGAAAATCAATGCTACTCTCTGTCATCCACGACAATCATGCAAGCCTTGGTGACAAACACTTCATCCATGGAGGAGCAGTTGGCAAACTTGACGGAAGCGATCGCTAGCTTGACCAAATGCATGCAAAATCAAGAGGCTAGAATTGACAAGCTAACAGACAGGGTGGGAATCATGATGGAAGAAGAATCTACCCATGCACCCGGCAAGCTCCCAGAAGTTCTAGAGAGTGACTCTCCCCCAAGACAAGCAGCATCCACTAAGGCTATCCCTGTCTCATCTGAAGGGATGATTCCTCCCTTACATATGCAAAGTCGTACACTGCAAGGGTCGATATGTTGAAGATGCCTGCTGGCTATCAACCTCCGAAGTTTCAACAGTTTGATGGTAAAGGTAACCCGAAGCAACATGTTGCGCACTTTGTTGAGACATGCAACAATGTCGGGACTTATAGAGATTACCTCGTCAAGTAGTTTGTCCGCTTATTAAAAGGAAATGCTTTTGATTGGTACACCGACCTCGAGGCTAGATCTGTTGATAGCTGGGATCAACTAGAGCAAGAATTCCTCAATCGCTTTTATAGCACAAGAAGCACCGTGAGTATGATAGAGCTTACAAATACTCATCAACGAAAGGGGGAACCAGTTATCGACTTTATCAATCGTTGGAGGAATGCAAGCCTCAACTGCAAAGACAGGCTTAGTGAAGCTTCAGGCATAGAGATGTGCATCCAAGGCATGCATTGGGGATTGCGCTACATCTTGCAAGGTATCAAGCCTGGCACATTTGAAGAACTTGCAACTCGTTCCCATGACATGGAATTGAGCATGGCCTCCGCTGGAAATGAAAGGCTGCCCATCTACGAACCTCGTAAAGGGAATGACAAGCAAGAAGTCAGGAAGTGGGGCAAGTTCGTACCCATGTCTGAAAGCAAAGAAGCTATGAATGTCAACATGTCACCTATGAAGTTCACGACGAAGGTGAGCAAGAAGCAGAGTATGAAATCCACTTCTTTTCACGATAAGCCAAGTGGAAAGTTGACTCTAAAAGAAATGCAAGAGAAAGAGTACCCATTTCTGGATTCTGATGTGCCAGCCATTTTCGAAGAACTCCTCGAGTTAAATCTTATTGAGCTTCCGGAGATGAAGCGACCAAATGAAGCTGGGAAAACAAATGACCCAAATTACTGCAAATATCACCGACTTGTAAGCCACCCTCTGGAGAAGTGCTTTGTCTTCAAGGACAAAGTCATGGACTTGGCTCGCGAAAAGAAGATCGTGCTTGAAGATGAGAAAGCAAGCGCAAACCAAGTCTCTATCACCTTTGGCTCATTCAGTCCGGATGAATTATATGGTTTTAAAGAAAGTAAAGATAAAGAATTACCGGAGAGCGACAAAGCTGAAGTCAAGCAACCTGATGATGATGAAGGTTGGACATTGGTAACTCGTCGTAGGCACCACAAAAGGAGCCCACGAAAGGAATCAATAGAACAGCCAACAAGGAAAATGATGGTGAAAAGACCAAGGAGATGGAATCCAGTTAGGCATTTGAAGAAAGCAAAAGTAGAGATGCACCATTCTCAAAAGCCACGGAATCCAGTGACCTTGGAGGAGTTTTTACCAAGTTGGTTCCGCACGAAGATTTCCCATGAGGGTATTGAGGTCTCTTGTTGCCATGCTGACAAAGGGGAAGAAAAGAGTGATGACCTACCGTTGGCACCATCTTCGGAAAAGCCCATCGAGTCCACTCCTCAAGAAGTTAATGCTTGTGAGGAAAAGGTCACGTTCATAAATGACGATCTTTTGCTAGGTGAAACTCCTCATAACCGCCCATTGTACCTGGTTGGCTATATGCGCGATGAAAGGGTAAATAGGATTTTGGTTGATGGAGGATCATCAGTGAATATTTTGCCAATCCACACTATGAAAGAACTTGGTATTCCTATGAACGAACTCTCAGAAAGTCGTGTAATGATCCAAGGATTCAACCAAGGGGGGCAAAGAGCCATAGGCGCGATCAGGCTGGGAATCACTATTGAAGATATGCAATCAAGCGCATGGCTGCATGTGATCGACGCGAAGACTTCATACAATGTTTTGCTTGGGAGGCCTTGGATACATGAGAATAAAGTAGTTCCATCTACCTACCATCAATGTTTAAAATACTATGAGGGTGGAGTCGAGAAGATGGTAGTTGCTGATGATGAGCCATTCACCGAGGCTGAGTCACACTTCGCCGATGCAAAGTTCTACTTGAAGAACCGCATTGTGAAGGAGCTGAAAGCTGATGATGGCATGAAAAGCAAGAATAAAAAGCCCTCAACTAAAAGAGAAAAGGTGACTACTGGTGAAGCCAAAGCTGTTAGTAAGGAGGTACAACCCAACGCGAATAAATCTTACAGAGGGAATATTACATCTTATGGCAAGAAAGTAATTTCGGCGCTCCAATATGTCCCTAAGAGGAAGAAAGATGAAGGTGAATCATTTAATCGCCAAGCTAACATGATAAAGGAGTTAACTCTTCCGGTCAAACGAATTGAGGCAGTAAAGTCGTCCTCAATGCCGCTTGCAGGGTTTGTAGCCCACAATCGTTTGCAGAATGTGGCACTCCCTACAAAGCGAACAGATGAAGGTATTGATCCTAACGCTTACAAGCTATTTGCAAAAGCTGGATACAATCCCAATGAGCCGTCAAAGTTAGGGAAGCTTCCATCAGAAGCTGCAACGAGGCAACCACATGAAGGTTTCGGATACAAACAATCGTCACCAGTGCGCATCTCAATAAGAAGGGCGAGCAGCAATTATATCACTGTAGAAGATGAATCAGCCGCTTCTAACAAGCCTTCTGTCTTTGATCGACTTGGAAAATCACCTGTGAGGACCTCCGTGTTTGAAAGACTGGGTCCACTAAAGAAGGGGAACAAGTTCTAGAGAAATTTTCAAAGCACAAGAACACCTGCTTGGCCCAAAATCCATGAGATCTCTAAGGATTTCCAAAGTTTGGTTCCTTCTAGAGTGAGGCGACAACAAAACTTGTGGTTTCATGTAAAGAAGTACTGAAGGTAAAGCCATATACTGTGGTCTATACGAAGGAACGTGATGAAGATGAAGAAAGTGTGGGTTCTTCGTATCATGTCACTGCACAAGGCGAGAATGGTGTTTCGTCTTCGATGGAAGATAATGCGGAATTGGAGGATGTTTCGCCGAGTTATCACATATCCTCCAATGATGGATGTCACGACCCAAACTGGAGGGCCATGACTAGCACCTGGCCATACTTACCGAGTACCAACATACATTTTATCTAACCTTCTTTATTATCTTTTAGGGCTGACGAGATCAATATAAATGGTAGACATGGGTCATGGACAACCAACAATAAAATATGATGGCATGAACATACATAACATGGGATGACTAGACAATCAAGAAACTATATATAAGGTACGAGCTACCACACTACCATGAGAGACTATACAACAAAAACCAGCCGACAAGGCCTACCAAACTATACATGAGTCGACACCTGTCTATGAGCCTCTAAAGGAACATAAGTGTTGCAACATAGCCGGAACAGGGCCCCGACATACCCATAATATCTATAACAAAAATGCATACCGAGACCAAGGCAAATCCGAAGAAGGGATCTCGCCAATCACCGCTGAACTGGACAGCCTACTATGGTGGGGGAGCTGCACCTGCCTGTCTATCAGGACCTGCAGACGACATGCAGCGTCCACAAATAAAAGGACGTCAGTACGAATAAAGTACTGAGTATGTAAGGCAGGGAACCATAAGTACGAACAGTAATGTAAGCAAGGATAGAGAATAAACAACCTGTAACATCTGGGTACCTCTAAAGGCTACTGACATGAAATGCGTGATACATATGTATATATACATAAACTTTTAAAACATACGCCTCTGTGGGCATCATCATCATCATATCGTACCCGGCCGTAATAGGCTCGGTAAAAACATACCCGGCCACGTGGAGCTCGGTAAAACCCAACTGATCAGTGGTTGCACAATAGGTGCCATACCCGGCCGACTATAGCGCGGCTCGGTAGAGTAAAATAGATACATATATATAAAGCATTCTCGACTCATGGACTCACGTGCTAAACCTTTCGGAGTGACGTAAGGTCGGTATCCTGTGTACACGTTATTAGGACTAACTCTTCACCATGAACCTTATAAGAATCAGGAAGTACCAATAACATTGATAACATAAGAATAAGAGAAGCAACATCAATATCAATCGTTCCATAAGAGGGGAAACAATGTAAGTACTGCTAGCTTCTAAGAGTAGAGTATCTTTGGAAGCTCGTTCATTACATTATGTACAATCGGAGTCGTGCAAAAGAAGGAAAGGGATAGCCTCACATACCTTGTATATACTGCCCCAATCTCAAGCTATGCAATTTTCAGGACTCCTTAGTCTACAATAAGAGAAACGATACTATAGTTACCATTCAAGCGTCATAACTATTATGTTCGACCACAACCTATTTTACGATGAAACGGACAGCACCTCCCCTATATATATGACTTCACACAGTTCCAAACAATCACCAAACAGCCCAAACAACATCAATAATAATCATATTGAGCCTCCCA
>NC_031991.1:3327389-3331340 GCF_001879085.1 Nicotiana attenuata | reverse complement strand
ATAATTTTAACTTCAAAACAAAGATTTTAATGGGGGAATTTGGGAATTTAGGGTAGAACTTGGGTTCCTAAATTTGGGGGTTTTGGACCTCAATTTGGGGTCCGATTCCAAAATAACTTATATATTTGAGTTCATGGGGGAATGGGTAGTCGGGTTTTGGTTCGAACCTCGGGTTTTGGCCACGTGGGCCCGGGGGCATTTCGGGGATTTTTGAACAAACTTTGGGAAATTCACTTTTCATGCATTCAAATTTATTAGATTAGCCTTTGTTGATACACTCAAGTAATTTGTGACTAGATTCGAGCGGTTTGGTGGTGAATTCGAAGGGTAAAGCTATACTAGAGGATTGAGTTGAGTTTGGAGCATTTGAGGTAAGTGTTTGTTCTAACTTTGGCTTGAGGGAATAGGATTAGGATGTTATTTGCTACTTGCTAAATGTGGAGTGCGGTGTATAGGCATGGTGACGGTTATCTATGCACCGGAGTCTAGCATGACCGTGAGTCTTAACTGCTTTTAATTCGAATGACGTGACACAATTTCCTTGTTTAATTGATAAATTTCATATAATGTGAACGGTTGAGGGAGAATTGTGATTGGTAAATTTTGGAGCGTTGGCCCGAACAAGATGTGATAGTCGAGAAAGAAGTGATTTAAAAGAGGATGTGTTGTGATTATTCCCTTGCCGGGACGTGTAGACTATTATTATGTAATCTCCCTTGCCGGGATATTTGGGCTGTTAGCTGTACCCTTGCCGGGTTAAAGTGTTATATTGTCGAATTCCCCTAATGGGGCCTTCTTTACAAAGTCAGATATTTTGGAACTATAATATGGGATCGTGTGGCACGCTGTCCACTTATATACTATGAAATGGGATCGTGTGGCACGCCGTCAACTTATATTCTATAATATGGGATCGTGTGGCACGCCGACCACTTATATATTATGAAATGGGATCGTGTGGCACGCCGACCACTTATATATTATGAAATGGGATCGTGTGGCACGCCGTCCACTTATGAATTAAAAAATGGGATCGTGTGGCACGCCGTCCACTTATGAATTAAGAAATGGGGTCGTGTGGCGCGCCGACCACTTATATATGAGCTATGGTATTGAGATAGTTTCGTCGTTATATCCGTTGATCTGTATACGCTGTATTTTCCCCGAGCATGCCCCCTTCCCCTTTTTAGTTGATATTCTCTGTTGTTATTTCTGTTGCCTTTGTATATATATATCTGCACAGGTTGTTTTTGGTAGGTCCTGTCTAGCCTCGTCACTACCTCGCCGGGGTTAGGCCAGGCACTTACTAGCACATGGGGTCGGTTGTGCTGATGCTACACTTCTGTGCTTTTTGCACAGATCATAGTACCGGAGCAGGAGCTTTTGGACAGCAGTAGGAGCGTTGGGAGCTTACTTCAGTCCGGAGATTTCCGAGGTAGCCTTGCTGGCGTCCGCATGGCCCGGAGTCTCTCTTATCTCTGTCTTTCGTTTGATTTCCCTTGTATCGGATCAGACAGTACTCTATTCTTATTCAGACTTTGTATTTAGCATTCAGTAGAAGTTCGTGAGTTAGTGACACCAGATCTGGGTAGAGGTGTATTTTGAATTTCCGCACTTGGTTTCAGTTATTTTTGTTTCGAGACTTCCGCTTTTATATTAATTGCCTCGTTCTTCTTTATACTGTTAATGATGTTGAGAGAAATGTTAAATCAATTGGCTTGCGTAGCTCCTATTAGTAGGCGCCATCACGACTCCCGAGGGTGGGAAATCCGTGTCGTGACAAGTTGGTATCAGAGCACTAGGTTACATAGGTCTCACAACTCACGGACAAACTCAGTAGAGTCTGAGGGATCGGTACAGAGACGTCTGTATTTATCCCCCAGAGGCTACAGAGTTAGGAAAAACTTCACTTCTGTTCTTTCTTGTCGTGCGAATCTGTTTCCCCAAATACTGATTGTCTTTCGACTCTGTTCTTTCGCAGATGGCGAGAACACGTGCTTCCTCTTCTACCGCGCAACAGCCCGAGCCCCCAGCAGCAGTTCCTACGAGGGGCAGAGGGCGAGGCCGAGGTCGTGCCAGAGGCCGAGGCCGGGGCAGGGCTCAGCCCCGAGCAGCAGTCCCAGAGGTGGAGCCTCATGTTGATTATGATGAGGAGGCTCCATCCCCAGAAGCTCCGGTGGGCCCAGCTCAGGTCCCAGAGGGGTTCATAGCCACCCCAGTTCTTCAGGACGCTCTGGTCAGATTGGTAGGCTTTGTGCAGAGCGTCACTAGAGCGAGTTTGCTTCCAGTAGCACCAGCCACTTCTCAGGCTGGAGGAGGGGTTCAGACTCCTGCTACACGTACTCCGGAGCAGGTAGCTCCCCCCAGGCACAGGTTCCTTGGATGCTTTGTGGAGGCTTGATAGGTTCTCCAAGCTCTTCACCACCACATTCAGCGGTGCTTCTTCAGAGGATCCACAGGATTTCTTATTCAGCTGCCATGAGATCCTCAGGACTATGGGCATTATAGAAACCAATGGGGTCGACTTCGCCACCTTTCGGCTTGCAGGGTCCGCCAAGACTTGGTGGAGGGACTATTGTTTATCTAGACCAGCAGGGTCGCCAGCATTGACATGGGATCAGTTTCCAGAGTTGTTTCTGGAGAAGTTTCTCCCAGTTACTCAGCGAGAGGCTCTCCACAGGCAGTCCGAGCACCTCCAGCAGGGTACTATGACAGTCACGTAGTATGAGACTCGGTTCATTGATTTGGCACGCCATGCTATTGTTATACTCCCCACAGAGCGAGAGAGGGTACGGAGGTTTATTGATGGATTGATTCAGCCGATCCGTCTCCAGATGGCTATGGGAGCTGGTAGCGAGATTTCTTTTCAGGAGGCGGCCAATGCGGCCCGTAGAGTTAAGATGGCTCTTGCACGGGGAGGTGGTCATGGGTCAGACAAGAGACCCCGTCATGCAGGTAGATTCAGTGGTACCTCGTTTGGAGGTGGGGATTCTTATGATAGAGGCCATCCTTCGAGACCCTTTCAGTCAGCCCTACAGGTCTCACATGGTACTTCAGGTGGTCGTGGCTCTCAGTCGCAGTCTTCTGACCAGCAGCTTTTCAGTTCACCATCAGCACCTATCAGCGCACCACCACTCCGTTATTCTCAGCAGCCGAGGGCTTGTTACACGTGTGGCGACATGAGACATATTGCCAGGTATTGCCCTCGAGCTTCTAACAGCTCTCAGCAGCAGGGTCCTCGTCCTATGATTCAGGCATCAGGTGATCCACAGGCCGCCCAGCCAGCTAGAGGCGGGGGTAGAGGCCATAGAGGTGGAGGTAGAGATCATAGAGGTGGAGCTCGGACCGCCAGAGGTAGAGGCCAGCCAGCAGTCGATCGTCCCAGAGATATGGTTCAGGGAGGTGGGGCCCAGCCCCGGTGTTATGCTCTTCCAGCCAGGCCAGAGGCTGAGTCTTCAGATGCAGTTATTACAGGTATTATTCTGGTCTGTGATAGGGATGCTTCAGTGCTATTTGACCCTGGGTCTACGTATTCATATGTGTCGTCCTATTTTGCACCCTACCTGACTATGCCTAGTGATGCTTTGGGTATTCCTGTTTATGTATCTACACCGGTGGGTGATTCTATAGTGGTCGACCGAGTTCATCGTTCTTGTGTGGTAGTGTTTGAGGGTCTTGAGACCCGTGTTGATTTATTGCTCTTAGACATGGTGGATTTCGACGTTATATTAGGGATGGATTGGTTGTCCCCGTATCATGCTATCTTGGATTGTCACGCCAAGACCGTGACCTTGGCTTTGCCAGATTTACCCCGATTGGAGTGGAGAGGGACCCCAGGTCATGCCACCCGCAGTGTTATCTCATATGTGAAGGCTCGACGCATGGTCGAGAAGGGGTGTCTAGCTTATCTGGCGTATGTTCGCGATTCCAGCTCAGAGGTTCCTTCTATTG
>NC_031991.1:3311913-3325866 GCF_001879085.1 Nicotiana attenuata | reverse complement strand
ACGAAACTGAAAAATTAACTAACCTACTACCTACAGGGCGAGTACCCCCTCCCCCCCCCCGGACTTGTCGCTTCCCCGGGACTAGCCTCTTCCCCAGGGGTAGCTTCTTCGGCAGCCTCCTTCTCTTCATCATCTTCGATGTCATCGTCATCGTCGGAGGAAAGGAAAAATTTGGCATCAGCCTCATCTTCCTTAGCTTGCTTTATCTCCTCGGAAAGATCAAAGCCCTTAGCGTGAACCTCTTCGAGGGTCTCCCTCTGGGATTGGAGTCGGGCATAGTCATTGTTCTTTTCTCTCGATCGGAAACCTCCCTCAACTCCATCTGAGCATCGGCAGCATCCTTCAAATAGATGGCCACCGTCCTGTCGGCCTTAGCTTGTATTTTTCTGGCCTCGGCCCTAACTTCCACAGTTTCGGCCTTGGCCTTCGCAAGACCAGCCTCGAGCTCGGCTATTCTACCAGCTTGAACCAAGTTGCTCCCTTGAGCATTCCGCAGTTGAACCTCGAGGGCTGATACCTTTGCCAGTGCATCATTTTTAGCCACTACGAGGGCGTCCATCTTCATCTTCCCTTCATTGCACTNTTATCGATTTTGGAGGCTTATCGATTCGGTTATCGATTACACCAATAAGAAAATTTGCGGGATTCAACGGAAAGTATATCGCTATAAACGCGTACTAATATGGACAAAAAGAAGCTAAAATAAGACGAACACCATTTATAATATAAAAATTGTGTCAACAAGCACATGCAACAAAACTAAAGTAAGGGATCAAATGTATGCCACCAACACTCCAACGGTATAAAAAAAACAAAACAAAACAAAACACATCATCACGGCTAACTCCGTTTTCCATTAATTTGAACTTCATTCCCTTGATCTTTAAATATGATCATTCCTTAAATGTGGTAGAGGAAATAATAGGGTAAGGGACTTAGGGTAAAGGAAAGGGTATAGATTAGGGAAAATAATATTGTATAGCCGCTTTCAAAATAGTAGCGGAATATATATACATTTTGTATGTTATATTAATCTACACAAATAGGTAATTACTCATTTAACAAGTGTCTACAGTCTAGGGGTGTGCATTCGATTTATTGATTCGATTTTGACCCTTATCGATAATTACTTATCGATTATCGATTTGTACATATGCTTATCGTTATCGTTTCAATAAGGTTTCGATTTTTTTGATTTCGATTTCGATAACAAATAATCGATTCAATTTATCGATAAACCGATTCGAATGCGAGTTTGGCGCCCACAGTGGGGCTAAAGATAATAGTGATTATTTTAGTGCTAGTGTTTTTGATAACACACGTTATTCTTCACAATTTTTCTTGTCAAAGATTCTTTGATTTCAGACTAAGATATGTCTAGATCAGCAAACGCACCCGTGCATGGAAACGATGGTCTCGGATCTCATGGAGAAAACAATACAACAGTTGTAGGGATCGGTGTGCCACCGCAAAACCTTGGGGTAGCACCAGCGCCAAACCCCGTCAATGTTGGTTCACATATTTCCGTGAACGTCGATTTGGACACTGATGTCGAAGGAAGTGTACGCAGAGGGGATCAACCTGACGCTCAAAGGACACAGGCTCAAGGAAAAAGAGAAGTTAGTCTACAAGTGATTTTTGAGATGTTGCAAGCACAACAAGTTGCTATCGCCCAGTTACAGAGCCAGCAAAAGGCTCCGAGCGTGGCTGAGCCAGAAACCGCTCATCGTGTTGAGCCAACCCCGGGGAGATCAAGCAACAACGGCTCAGGAACTGACCGCGCCGTCATGAGAATGCTCGAGGAACTCACGAAGAGGATCGAATCAAGAGAAAAAAGGATAGAGGACAACGACAAAAAGGTGGAAACATACAACTCGAGGGTCGACCAAATACCGGGAGCACCTCCGATTTTGAAAGGACTGGACTCAAAGAAGTTCGTGCAAAAATCATTCCCCCAAAGTGCGACTCCGAAGCCCATCCCGAAGAAGTTTCGAATGCCAGACATCCCAAAATACAACGGGACCACTGATCTCAACGAGCACATCACCACGTATACTTGTGGCATAAAAGGAAATGATTTGGAAAACGATGAGATTGAGTCCGTTTTGCTAAAAAAGTTTGGGAAAACTCTGTCTAAAGGTGCCATGATTTGGTACCATAACATACCCCCAAACTCTATCGATTCGTTTGCCATGTTGGCAGACTCATTTGTAAAGGCACATGCTGGTGCCATAAAAGTTGCAACAAGGAAGTCCGATGTATTCAAAATAAAGCAAAGGGAGAACGAGATGCTGAGGGAATTTGTCTCTCGCTTCCAGTCAGAGCGGATGGAGTTATCGTCGGTCTCCGATGACTGGGCCGTACAAGCCTTCACTCAGGGAATAAATGAACGAAGTTCGATGGCTTCGAAGCATCTATAATAGAACTTGATCGAGTATCCCGCCGTGACTTGGGCGGACGTGCACAACAGGTACCAATCAAAAATTAGGGTCGAGGATGACCAGCTGGGAGCCCCCTCGGGCTCAGTTTATCCAAGCAGGTTACTAGCAAAGGGGTCAGGAAGTGCAGACAGGGGGTCAAGGCCGAATAAGGAAAGATATCAGCCATATGTCGAGGATCGAAGGAACATTTCAAGGCGTAACATACCTCGAAACGATCGAAGAAAAGACCGAGGTCAAAGTTCCCGGGGACTCATGAGCAAAACCGGGTTTGATAGGCACTTGGGATCGGCAGAGGCGCCCCGATTATCGGAGTACAACTTCAACATTGATGCCTCAGGTAGGGGTGTTCATAGAAACCCGAAAAACTTAACCAAACCGAAATCCAAACCAATCCGACCAAAAAAAACGATACTTTTTGGTTTGGTTTGGTTTTGATTTTGAATTTTAAAAACCGATAAAATTTGGTTTGGTTTTGGTTTTAATAAAAAAAACCGAACCAAACCGAGTATAGCAGTAGCTATTTCAAATTTATTACTACACCTATATATATGTATATTTTTACACAAAGTTTCAAAAAATTTATGGTAAATGTTAATAGTTTGCACTTTTAGTATAGTTCTTTACCTTTACATTCTAGTTTGATTGGTAGTTTTCTTTTGTTAAGTGTAAGAATCCATTTCGTGTTAAAAATAATATATTTTAAATTGAGTCCTTAAATTATTTATCACTATTTGATTCAATTATTATCAATATATCTTGGTAAATAATAGATGTCTCAAAGGGTAATTGATTTGATAGTGTTACGTTGAAAATGTGGTCGCCGGAATATGTGTTTGGTAGTGTATGTATTATATTTAAGCAAAAACCGACAAATAATCGAAAAAACAGACAAATAACCGAAAAAATCTAAAAACCCGACATAAACCGAATCGAGAAGAAAACGACTTAATTGGTTTGGTTTGGTTCTAATATTTGAAAAATCGACTTACTTGGTTTGGTTTCTTTTTAGGGAAAAACCGATCCAAGCTGAACCATGAACACCCCTAGCCTCAGGTATCGTCTCAGCCATCGGCTAAATTAGAGATACTAGATGGCCCAAGCCTATGCAGACCGATCCTTCTCAGAGGAACCCCAGCTTGATGTGCAAATATCATGGTACTCATGGGCATAGGACCGAGGATTGCAGGCAACTTAGAGAGGAGCTAGCCCGGTTGTTCAACGAGGGGCATCTTCGTGAATTTCTCAGCGACCGGGCCAAGAACCATTTCCGAGAGAGAGATGCAAACAAGAGAAATGAACCCGAAGAACCTCAGCATGTCATTCACATGATCATCAGTGGAGTCGACGTCCCACAGGAACCTATATGCAAACGTACCAAAGTATTTATCACAAGGGAGAAACAAACTCGGGACTACATGCCCGAGGCGCCCTCACATTCGGCGAAGAAGACATCGAGACCTTATCTCAGCCTCACAACGATGCTCTAGTAATTTCTATCCTTTTAAATGAAGTTCAAGTTAAATGTGTTCTTGTGGATCCAGGTAGTTCGGCAAATATAATCAGGTCAAAGGTCGTGGAGCAGCTCGGGTTGCTCGGCCAAATCATACCCCATCTCGAGTCTTGAATGGCTTCAACATGGCAAGTGAAACTATGAAGGGGAAAATATCCTCCAGTCAACGTGGCCAGAACCATACAAGATACCAAATTTCATGTCATCGAAGGTGACATGAGGTATAATGCTCTGCTTGGAAGGCCGTGGATCCATAGCATGAGGGCGGTGCCATCGACCCTTCATCAAATGATGAAGTTCCCGACAAAGGATGGCGTGAAAACAGTATGTGGAGAGCAGCATGCACCTAAGGAGATGTTTACAGTACACGACTTGGCACCGTTATCGACACCATCCACATCGGAAAGGTCAAAGGACAAACAGGCGGCCAAATAGCAATTACAACGCATATCCTCGGTTGAGCCCGAGGGACAGGTGATCGATGAACAGGTGGTCGAGGACGAAGAAGAAGATTTCCTCATCCCCTGAGCCTTTGCTGCCCCTGAGGAGTCGGATGCGACAAAGTCCATGGTCGAAGAACTCGAGCAGGCCGTATTGATCGAGCATCTTCCAGAAAGAAAGGTATACCTGGGACGGGGCTAAACCCCAAACTCAGGAAAAAGCTCATTCAATTTCATATCAATAACATTGATTGCTTCGCCTGGTCCCACTTAGATATGACAGGGATCCCACCGGAGATAACTACCCGACTAAGTGTCGATCCTAGATCTAAACCAGTGAAGCAAAAGAGGAGACCTCAGTCCGAGGTAAAGCATGCATTCAACAAAGAAGAAGTAACCAAACTAATCGAGATAGGATCCATTAGGGAGGTAAAATATCCTGAATGGCTAGCTAACGTAGTGGTAGTCCCTAAAAAGGGGAATAAACTTAGAATGTGTGTAGACTACAAGGATTTGAACAAAGCATGCCCTAAAGATTCTTTCCCATTGCCCAGCATCGATTGTTTGATCGATGCTACGGCCGACCACGAGATCCTTACTTTTCTCGATGCCTACTCCGGGTACAACCAAATTCAAATGAACCAGGAGGATCAGGAAAAGACTTTGTTCATCACGAAGTGTGGTACGTATTGTTATAATGTAATGCCCTTTGGGCTAAAAAATGCAGGAGCCACATATGAACGCTTAGCTAATAAGATGTTCGAACATCAAATAGGCAAATTCATGGAAGTTTATATTGATGACATGCTAATTAAGTCCCTGCGCGCAGAGGACCATTTGACCCATTTGCAGGTGACATTCAATATCCTAAGAAAGTACAACATGAAGCTCAACCCCGAGAAGTGCGCTTTTGGAGTCGGCTCGGGCAAATTCTTGGGTTTCATGGTGTCGAATAGAGGTATCGAGATCAACCCCGATAAAATCAAGGCCATCGAGGAAATTACCGTAGTGAACCATGTGAAAGCCGTACAACGGCTGACCGGACGGATAGCTGCCCTAGGTCGATTTATCTCGAGGTTATCGGATCGGAGCCATCATTTATTTTCCCTACTCAAGAAGTAGAACAATTTCGCATGGACTCCAGAGTGCCAACAAGACTTGGAAGAATTAAAACGGTATCTCTCGAGCCCACCCCTGCTCCATACTCCATAGGAAAGTGAAACACTCTACTTGTATTTAGCCGTGTCCGAGGTGGCGGTAAGTGGCGTGTTGGTTTAAGAAGAGCAAGGTACGCAATTTCCTGTCTATTATGTGAGTCGGACCCTAGGAGATGCTGAAACCAGGTACCCACATTTGGAAAAGTTAGCTCTTGCATTAAATAAGAGCATCTAGGAAGTTAAAACCATATTTTCAATGCCACCCTATATGTGTATTGACTACGTACCCGCTTCGAAGTATCTTGCATAAGCCCGAATTATCGGGCAGATTGGCCAAATGGGCCATTGAACTTGGAGGGTATGGTATTGAATATCAGCCTCGAACGGCTATCAAGTCTCAAATTTTGGCAGACCTCGTGGCCGATTTTGTGCCTGCCCTCGTACCCGAAGTAGAAAAAGAACTCTTGCTAAAAACGGGTACGTCATCGGGGGTATGGACCCTCTTCACATACGGTGCCTCGAACATAAAAGGATCCGGGCTCAGCATCGTTTTGAAACCACCCACGGGCAGTGTCATTAGGCAATCTATAAAAACTTATAAATTGACTAACAATGAGGCCGAGTATGAGGCCATGATTGCTGGTCTTGAACTAGCTAAGGGCCTTGGAGTAGAGGTCATCGAGGCAAAGTGTGACTCCCTTCTGGTAGTAAATCAAGTAAACGGGAGCTTCGAGGTTCGAGACGATCGAATGCAGAGGTACTTAGACAAATTTCAAGTGACATTGCACCGCTTCAAGGAATGGACACTAGACCATGTACCTCGAGAATAGAATAGCGAGGCCGATGCACTAGCAAACTTGGGGTCATCAGTTGAAGAAGATGATATCGTCCCAGGGACTGTTGTCCAACCATCAAGGTTGGTGGTCGAAGAAGGCCATGCAGAAATTAATTCAACAAGTTTAACATGGGATTGGAGGAATAAGTACATCGAGTACCTGAAGCATGGGAAGCTCCCCATGGACTCAAAAGAGTCAAGAGCACTTCGAGCCAAAGCAGCTCGATTCTCACTCAATGAAAATGGAACGTTGTATACAAGAACCTTTGATGGACCACTGGCAGTGTGCTTGGGACCCGGGGACACCGATTATGTATTACGAGAAATCCACGAGGGCACTTGTGGGAACCATTCTGGCGCCGACTCTTTGGTTCGGAAGGCAATCAGAGCGGGGTATTATTGGGATAGCATGGAAAAGGATACCAAGGAGTTCGTTCGAAGGTGTGATAAATGCCAAAGATTTTCCCCAATGATCCATCGACCCGGTGAACAACTCCATTCGGTCCTATCCCCGTGGCCATTCGTGAAATGGGGGATGGACATCGTCGCCCCCTGCCAACGGTGCCAGGTAAAGCTAAATTTATTCTGTTTATGACTGACTACTTCTCAAAATGGGTGGAAGCGCAAGCCTTCGAGAAGATAAGAGAAAAAGAAGTCATCGACTTCATATGGGACCACATCATATGTCGTTTCGGGATACCTGCTAAAATAGCATGTGACAATGGGAAGCAATTCATCGGCAACAAAGTAACAAAATTCCTCGAGGACCATAAAATTAAAAGGATTCTATCAGTGCCTTGCCACCCAAGTGCAAATGGTCAGGCCGAGTCCACGAACAAAACCATCATTCGAAACTTAAAGAAAAGGTTAGATGATGCGAAGGGGAAATGGAGAGAAGTATTGCCCGAGGTGCTATGGGCATATCGAACGTCGTCAAAGTCGAGCACGGGGGAGACCCCATTTTCTTTAGTGTACGGGTCCGAAGCATTGATCCCAGTTGGAGTCGGGGAACCTAGCATCAGGTTTTAGCATGCTATCGAAGACTCAAATCACGAAAGCTATGAACACTTCTCTCGAACTACTAGATGAAAAATGTAAGGCCGCATTAATTCGAATGACCGCACAAAAACAAAGGATCGAAAGGTATTACAAAAGAAGGACGAACCTTCGACATTTCGGAATCGGGGACTTAGTCTTGAGGAAAGTCACTCTCAACGCTCGAGACCCAAATGAAGGTAAACTAGGACCCAATCGGGAAGGACCATACCGTGTCCTCGGAGTCGTAGGGAAATGAGCCTACAAACTTAGCACAATGGAAGGCGAGCAACTACCAAACAATTGGAACGTATCGTTGTTCAAACGTTATTACTGCTCAGGTATGACCTTCTCCCCTTTTCCATTTGCATTTAAAACTAACTCCTTGCAGATGTTCAATTGGAAACATCGAGGTACCTTTTGGCTTGAAGACCTTGGGTTTTAAAGCATGCGTTGCACTCTTTTTCCCTTAGATCGGGTTTTATCCCAAATGGGTTTTACCAGCAAGGTTTTAACGAGGCAACACCTATATGCTACCTAAGGAATATTCAACGAGTATTCAAGACTTCTTTTCAATCAACTCGAACACTGGGGGGCATCACCCTCGGAGGACGCATTCTCAAAGAAAGCAACTCATGCCAAGGAGGGCCTCGATAGAGGAATGTTGTAATGGGCCAAACGGTCAAATGAACCGTGTCCATATAGAATAGTCGAGCCCCCAGTGGCAAAACATGTACGGATGTATCAATTATTTAAAAAAACATTCTTATTATATCAAAACACTTTATGCCTCAAAGAAGTCTACTGTTTTCATATTTAACGGCTCAAGGGCCAAAACCCCAAATGCGCCCGAATACTCGGGGACTGTCATCGACAATCGACACATCGAGTCATCAAACATTCGAACTTATAAGACCTCAAAGAGGCACATTCGAACTTATAAGACCTCAAAGAGGCACACTCGAACTTATAAGACCTCAAAGAGGCACATTCGAGCTCACAAGACCTCAAAGAGGCATCCCCTCGATATTAAGGCCAAGGCCATCCCACTCGGGGACTAAAGACTATGGCCATATAAAAGACTACGGTCATATAAAAGGCTACGGCCGAAATAATGCAGCTCGGAGGCGTCCAACTTCCGCCATAAAACTAAAAGGCCTTCATATACTTCGAAAAACCGGTTAAATCAGGCTACCCTCGGCAAAAGCAAATTGTAAGGGGATTCGATATAATCAGCCCTCGAATAATGCGAAGGCTTCGATAACATCAGCCTTCGAAAAAACCTCAAGAGGTATTTGATTAACGTTGCATATCAAATTACAAACGAGGTTCCAATCAATCGAACCTTCGAAAACCCAAACGAGTACGAAAAACACATGCTAAGGCATACAAAATTTTCACCAAGTCTTTTAGCCGAAAAGAGGGAAAAATTTATAGCCATTTTAGAGGCCGAATTGGCCCTACCCAAAGAGCCTAAGGGCCAACCTAAAAGAGCCTAAGGGCCAACCTAAAGAGCCTAAGGGCCAATATTTAAAGATCTCAAAGGCCGAAGCACACCATGCTCGAGACCTTACTCAGCTCGGACGCCGAGCTAAAACTCAGCTCGAAGATCGAACCTTAAGTGGTAACCTATTATCGATCGCTGATCAAAACACAAAACATGAGGGTCTACTCTACCCCGAATTTGATTCAACGCTCAGAGGTTATAGCATCAAAAATCAAGCAAACTTTGAAGAAAAATTGAAGGTAAACGATCAAGGAAACTCCTTTCCCTCTTTATATATACAAAAAGATATTATACAGGAGTCCTACAAAGCAAAAAAATTACAAAAAGATAGAAAAAATTCTACCTACTCCAGAGGGGCATTCCCCCCCCCCCCGGACTGTCGCTTCCCGGGACTAGCCTCTTCCCAGGGGTAGCTTCTTCGGCAGCCTCCTTCTCTTCATCATCTTCGATGTCATCGTCATCGTCGGAGGAAAGGAAAAATTTGGCATCAGCCTCATCTTCCTTAGCTTGCTTTATCTCCTCGGAAAGATCAAAGCCCTTAGCGTGAACCTCTTCGAGGGTCTCCCTCTGGGATTGGAGTCGGGCATAGTCATTGTTTCTTTTCTCTCGATCGGAAACCTCCCTCAACTCCATCTGAGCATCGGCAGCATCCTTCAAATAGATGGCCACCGTCCTGTCGGCCTTAGCTTGTATTTTTCTGGCCTCGGCCCTAACTTCCACAGTTTCGGCCTTGGCCTTCGCAAGACCAGCCTCGAGCTCGGCTATTCTACCAGCTTGAACCAAGTTGCTCCCTTGAGCATTCCGCAGTTGAACCTCGAGGGCTGATACCTTTGCCAGTGCATCATTTTTAGCCACTACGAGGGCGTCCATCTTCATCTTCCCTTCATTGCACTCGGCTCAGACTTGATCGACCTCGGCCCGGAGCTGCCCAATCATATCTAGCTTTTGCTGGAGCTGAGACATTGAAGTATTAACCTCTAAAGACGGGAGAGGTAGCCCGTATTTTCTCAGAACAGAGGTTACCTGCTTTTCTAACTCACTCTCGTATTCACGAACTTTGGTCAACTCCGATCGGAGATGCTTCAGTTCTTCCTCCTTTTTGTCAAGGAGAAGCCTAAGAGTTTTCTCCTCATTCGAAACCCTACGCAATTTGACTTCACAATGATGCAATTCGGTCTTCAATTTGTCGAAGGCCTACACAAAAGAAAAGAATGGTCGATTAGACAAAAGAAGAAAAGTATGGCATTGGAGAAGTTGTAGTGCCACTAAAAACTTACAATTGAACAAAGACGCTGAGCTTCCTCGAAGATTGAGCTCGCATTCACTGGGTCGGCCTCATCGACCCCAGCAATGTAACCCTGGAAGGGGTCGTTTTCACTCAGGACTCCGCCTAGCTCGGACGTCTTCAAGTTCTGAGCATCCCTAATGGTATCCTCGGAGAAGGCGGGAAACGACGAGGTTTGACCTGCTGTCATGGCCTCAGGGAGATCACCCGAGGCGCTCTATTCAGGTAGAGGAGCTTCGAAGCTCGCTCCCTTTGGAGTATTTCCAGAAGTCTGAGAAGCGGTTACCGCGTCAGGAGATACAGGGCCTCCATCCCCCTTTTCTTTTAAAGTTCCTTCCTCGATGCTAAAGGCCCCGATCTCAGCAAGCTTGTTAGCCTTGGAAGATTTCCGGGTTCGAATCACCAGTGTAGAACCCTCCATCTCGCCACTGTCATTGTCCATGAATTGGTGGACCGAGTCGACATCTACGTTGATGACGACGCTTTTCTTATTCCTCCGAGCGGGCTCTACTTGGCTTTGAGTGTCCTCGTTCTTCGAGGACCTTTTTCTCTTGTTACCCTCCTTTGCCTTTGGAGCCGAAGATCCTTCTTCCTCCCCGGAAGGAGGTGGCCTTATCTCGAAGAACTCACCAATACCTGTGATAGAGGAATCAGGTCACATGAGGAAAGACATTCTTAATGAGGAAAGAAACATTATGACACATACCGTGGTACTTCGCTTCCTACTTGCCCTTCGACAAGTCCCACCCACTTGCGTTTGTCGTATGTTGAAGTAGAAGCTAGTCTGCGAACCCAGTCCTCGAGATCGAGGATCGCATTGGGCATCCACGGAACCGCTGCGGAGAGGGGAAAGGAGTAATTATGCGAAGTTTAGCAAAATTTATGGAAAAGAACTAAAGCGAATAATTCCACTCATGTTCGAAGTTCCATTCCTCGGGAATGGCAGGAACTCCTTGAGAATAACATCGACGGTCCTCACCCGGATGAATCGGCTCATCCAACCTCGATCCTTGCCTTCGTCGTTACTGGCGAAGAAGGACTTGGTTGATTGGCGTTGGAGTTTGATTAAACCTCGGAAATGTTGAGGTCGATATAATCGGATGAGGTGGCTGAGGGTGAACTCGAGCCCGACCTTTTCGACGGAGAACCTCATCATTATTACGGTCCGCCAAAAGGACGGATGAATCTGGCCCAGGGTTACTCGATATCTTCGGCAGAATTCAATCATGAGCAAGTCGATGGGACCCAACGAACAGGGGTATGTATATACACTTAGGAACCCCTCTACGTAAGTTGTGATGTCCTCCCCACGAGAAGGTATTTGTAGAACGACCTTCTTTTCCCATTTACATTCTCTTCTTACTGCTTCGAGGTGTTGTTCCTCAATTGACCTTATGTATCTCTATTCATGCTCTCGACGGCCAGCAACGTCGGGAGGGTTCTTGACTATAAAATCCTTTTTTAAGGAAAATCTGCCCGGTACGATCTCGTGAAGTGATGGCGGCTTACCACCTGCTAGACGGGAAGTAGAAGTGGAGTTTCCTTCTTTCTGAGGAACGGACTTGGAAGTTTTTGCCATCGGTTCCGTAGAAGAAGAAGGAAGAAATGAATAAACCAGCAAGGTTTTGAGCCGATACGGCGGAGGAACTGGTGGTGAAAAGGAAACGTATAGAGGAGAATAGATGGTGGAAGGTGGAAAAGTCCTTAATGAGAAGAGAAAACAAGTATATATAGAGAAAGGCAGTGACGGTTCATTAATATTGATGGCCGACCGGCTCTGACGTGCATTCAATGCTTTTGGGGAAAAGAACCGACGGGACGCTTCGGTCATTTCAACGCTTACATCATAAGAGTGATGCCATCATAATGGACTTCGCGAATTCAAATCGTTTCATCATTTCATTCTAAGAAACGTGAGGACTATCTGTATACGGTCTAAATCGGAGAGCTCGATTTCGAAGACTTGATCATACCCCGAGCTCGAGTTCAGAAGCTCTGAGTAAGAATCGGAGACTTGATCAAACCCTGGCCGAGATGTGTGCACCTCGAGAGGCAAATCGGAGACCCGCCATAATCTGCCACGAGGAAAGTATATTTCGACGACACTCAAGAAAGAGCGGGAATTTCTCAAGGACACGTGGGTCAGGGTATAAATTATAGGATAAGATTTGTACGAAATAATACGCATACTAGGTTGTTATACAACTGTACCAATAGAATTCTTTACCATTATTGGGAATGTACCAGATTGGGGTTTTCCCCTCCTATATAAAGGGGACCTCAATCATTTGTAAAGATTATCTCATTCACTGCAATATAATATTCTACTCTACTTTTCTCGTTTATCGTGCTCCACAATTGTTCTTCAGCTTTATTGTTTTTACTTTATTGTTCATACTTTATTAGCTCTCAACTCACCTCGAGACTCCCGAATTGTAACGACCCGGCCGATCATTTTTTGGAATTTACGCCCCGATCCCCCATTAACTGCTTCCCCTAAGTTCATTTCTTCTATTTTGGTTTGTCGGGACGTTCGGTGTTAGGATTCGAAGTGTTTTGGGGACACTTAGTCCCTAAATGAGAGCTTAAGTGTTGAAAAATGGTCCGTAGTTGGAACAGTGTGAAGACGACCTCGGAATGGAAATCTGATGGTTCCGTTAGCTCCTTTAGGTGATTTCGGGGTTGGGAGCGTGTTCGGAATGTATTTTGGAAGTCCGTAGCTCATTTAGGCTTGAAATGCCGAAGTTTGTATTTTTGAAGTTCCGGTCCGATAGCGAATTTTTGATCCGAGGGTCGGAATGAAATTTCGAAGGTTGCAGTAGCTCCACCATGTCATTTGGGATGTGTGTGCAAAATTTCAGGTCATTCGGACGTGTTTTGGTTAGGTTTTTGATCGAAATCCTATTTGGAAGAAATTTGAAGTTCTTAGGCTTGAATCTTTGATTGAATCGGTTTCTGGTGTTGTTTTAGGTGTTTTAAGGATTTGTACAAGTTTCAATAAGGTATTAGGTGGTATTGGTGCTTTTGGTTGAGGTCCCGGGGGCCTCGCAATGATTTCGGGTGGTTAACGGAGAAAATTTTCAAGTGTTGCAGCAGCTGGTATTTTCGCTTCTGCGGCCTGGGAACCGCAGAAGCGGAGTCGCAGAAGCGGCCTTGGACGTCGCAGAAGCGACTTTTGGTCACCCTCCAGGAAACCGCAGAAACGATAGGATTTCCGCAGAAGCGGATCCGCTTCTGCGAGATGGGAACCGTAGGAGCGGAAGCTGGGATTTTTAAAGGGAGCCGCAGAAGCGGCCAGTGCTTCACATAGGCGGGACCGCAGAAGCAGTCCCTAGACCGCAGAAGCGGTATTCACTGTTCAGATATAGCAATTTCGAGGGTTTAATTTCATAAGTTTGAAAAATCGATTGAGAGCTCGGGAGAAGGCGATTTTGAGTGGGTTTTGAGGAGAAAATCATTGGGTAACGTTTCTTTGATCCCTTTTTGTTATATTTCATCGTTATATAGTTAAATACATCATGGGAATTCGAATTTTGGACCAAAAATTGGATAATTTGGGGTAAAACTTCATTGGCTAGACTATTGAGTTTTGAGTGGGCATTTGACCTCCAATTTGGGAGATTTTTATATGGTTAGACTCGTGAGAGTACGAAGGTTCTAAAAATGTGAAAATTATTCGATCCCGAGACGTTGTCTTGAGGGGCATTTTGGTCATTTTATCTATTTTCGCGCCCTAGCTTTAA
>NC_031991.1:3267919-3308285 GCF_001879085.1 Nicotiana attenuata | reverse complement strand
ACGAGACGTAGTAGACGTATGAGCACCAGCGCCCGGGTGGGTTGCTTCAGCAGATAGAGATTCCGGAGTGGAAGTGGGAGCGCATCACCATGGATTTCGTGTCGGGACTCCCACGGACCTTGAAGAAGTTTGATGCCATTTGGTTCATTGTAGATCGGCTGACCAAGTCCGCTCATTTCATCCCTGTATGTACCACTTATTCATCGGAGCGGCTGGCGGAGATTTATATCCGGGAGATTGTCCGTCTGCATGGTATTCCAGTTTCTATTATTTCGGACAGAGGTACTCAGTTTACATCACGGTTCTGGAGAGCCGTGCAGCAGGAGTTAGGTACTCGGGTGGAGTTGAGCACAGCATTTCACCAACAGACGGACGGACAATCCGAGCGCACTATTCAGATTCTTGAGGATATGCTCCGTGCGTGTGTGATTGAGTTTGGAGGGTCTTGGGATCATTTCTTGCCACTGGGGAGTTTGCTTACAACAACAGTTATCAGTCCAGCAATCAGATGGCGCCGTATGAGGCTTTATATGGCAGGAGGTGTAGATCCCCGGTGGGTTGGTTTGAGCCGGGTGAGGCCAGGCTATTGGGCACATAGTTAGTACAGGATGCATTGGAGAAGGTTAAGACGATTCAGGATAGACTCCGTACAGCCCAGTCCAGACAGAAGAGTTACGCGGACAGGAAGGTTCGTGATGTTTCATATCTTGTTGGTGAGCGGGTTCTGCTTCGGGTCTCGCCTATGAAAGNGATATTGATGGTCTTCGAGAGTTGATCCTAGCAGAGGCCCATAGTTCGCGGTATTCCATCCATGCGGGTGCCGCGAAGATGTATCAGGACATGAGGCGGCACTACTGGTGGAGGCGGATGAAGAAGGATATAGTTGGTTATGTGTCTAGATGCCTCAACTGCCAGCAGGTGAAGTATGAGCACCAGCGCCCGGGTGGGTTGCTTCAGCAGATAGAGATTTCGGAGTGGAAGTGGGAGCGCATCACCATGGATTTCGTGTCGGGACTCCCACGGACCTTGAAGAAGTTTGATGCCATTTGGTTCATTGTAGATCGGCTGACCAAGTCCGCTCATTTCATCCCTGTATGTACCACTTATTCATCGGAGCGGCTGGCGGAGATTTATATCCGGGAGATTGTCCGTCTGCATGGTATTCCAATTTCTATCATTTCAGACAGAGGTACTCAGTTTACATCGCGGTTTTGGAGAGCCGTGCAGCAGGAGTTAGGCACTCGGGTGGAGTTGAGCACAGCATTTCACCCCCAGACGGACGGACAATCCGAGCGCACTATTCAGATTCTTGAGGATATGCTCCGTGCGTGTGTGATTGAGTTTGGAGGGTCTTGGGATCATTTCTTGCCACTGGCGGAGTTTGCTTACAACAATAGTTATCAGTCCAGCATTCAGATGGCGCCGTATGAGGCTTTATATGGCAGGAGGTGTAGATCCCCGGTGGGTTGGTTTGAGCCGGGTGAGGCCAGGCTATTGGGCACATAGTTAGTACAGGATGCATTGGAGAAGGTTAAGACGATTCAGGATAGACTCCGTACAGCCCAGTCCAGACAGAAGAGTTACGCGGACAGGAAGGTTCGTGATGTTTCATATCTTGTTGGTGAGCGGGTTCTGCTTCGGGTCTCGCCTATGAAAGGCGTTATGAGGTTTGGGAAGAAAGGAAAGTTGAGTCCGAGATTTATTGGCCCTTTTGAGATCTTGAGGCGAGTTGGGGAGGTTGCTTACGAGCTTGCCTTACCTCCCAGTTTGGCCGGAGTTCACCCGGTATTTCATGTTTCGATGCTCCGGAGGTATCACGGTGATCCATCGCACATGTTGGATTTCAGTTCAGTCCAGTTGGACAAGGATCTATCCTATGTTGAGGAGCCAGTGGCTATATTGGACAGACAGATCAGAAAGTTGAGGTCAAAGAACATTGCTGCAGTGAAGGTTCAGTGGCGGGGTCAGCCGGCCGAGGAGGCGACTTGGGAGACTGAGCAGGATATGCGCAGCCAGTACCCTCATCTTTTCACTACTTCAGGTATGTTCTTTATGCTCGTTCGAGGACGAACGAATTTTTAAGTGTAGGAGGATGTAACGACCCGGCCGGTCGTTTTTGGAATTTACGCCCCGATCCCCCATTAACTGCTTCCCCTAAGTTCATTTCTGCTATTTTGGTTTGCCGGGACGTTCGGTGTTAGGATTCGGAGTGTTTTGGGGACACTTAGTCCCTAAATGAGAGCTTAAGTGTTGAAAAATAATCCGCAGTCGGAACAATGTGAAGGCGACCTCGGAATGGAAATCCGATGGTTCCGTTAGCTCCGTTAGGTGATTTCGGGGTTGGGAGCGTGTTTGGAATGTATTTTGGAAGTCCGTAGCTCATTTAGGCTTGAAATGCCGAAGTTTGTATTTTTGAAGTTCCGGTCCGATAGCGAGTTTTTGATCTGAGGGTCGGAATGGAATTCCGAAGGTTGCAGTAGCTCCATCATGTCATTTGGGACGTGTGTGCAAAATTTCAGGTCATTCGGACGTGTTTTGGTTAGGTTTTTGATCGAAATTGTATTTGGAAGAAATTTGAAGTTCTTAGGCTTGAATCTTTGATTGAATCGGTTTCCGGTGTTGTTTTAGGTGTTTTAAGGATTTGTACAAGTTCGAATAAGGTATTAGGTGGTATTGGTGCTTTTGGTTGAGGTCCCGGGGGCCTCGGGATGATTTCGGGTGGTTAACGGAGAAAATTTTCAAGTGTTGCAGCAGCTGGTATTTTTCTTTCTGGTATTTTCGCTTCTACAGCCTGGGAACCGCAGAAGCGGAGTCGCAGAAGCAGCCTTGGACGTCGCAGAAGCAACTTTTGGTCACCCTCCAGGAAACCGCAGAAGCGGTAGGATTTCCGCAGAAGCGGATCCGCTTCTGCGAGATGGGAACCGCAGGAGCGGAAGCTGGGATTTTTAAAGGGAGCCGCAGAAGCGGCCAGTGCTTCGCATAGGCGGGACCGCAGAAGCGGTATTCACTTTTCAGAAATAGCAATTTCGAGGGTTTAATTTCATAAGTTTGAAAAATCGATTGAGAGCTCGGGAGAAGGTGATTTTGAGTGGGTTTTGAGGAGAAAATCATTGGGTAATTTTGAGTGGGTTTTGAGGAGAAAATCATTGGGTAACGTTTCTTTGATCCCTTTTTGTTATATTTCATCATTATATAGTTAAATACATCATGGGAATTCGAATTTTGGACCAAAAATTGGATAATTTGGGGTAAAACTTCATTGGCTAGACTATTGAATTTTGAGTGGGCATTTGACCTCCGATTTGGGAGATTTTTATATGGTTAGACTCGTGAGAGTACGAGGGTTCTAAAAATGTGAAAATTATTCGATTCCGAGACTTTGGCTTGAGGGGCGTTTTGGTCATTTTATCTATTTTCGCGCCCTAGCTTTAATATTAATAGCGAAATCAGTTGTTTGCAATATTATTTACCATATATAATTGAATTGAATAGATTTGGGCCATTTGGAGTCAGATACTCGTGCAAAGGCGTGGTTTCTACTGATATCGAGCCGGTTCGAGGTTAGTGGCTTGTCTAACCTTGTGTGGGGGACTTTTCCCCTTAGGATTGTTTTCTTGATAATTGAGTGCCTTGTACGTGAGGTGACGAGCGCGTACTTGAGCCGATTGATGAAAATCCGGTTTTCACTTAAGTTGTTGATATTTAGCTTTCTTTCCCTACTTGCCTTATCCTACTTGAAATTATACTTGTGCTAGATTTGGAAAGCATGTTTAGCTGACTTAACTGCCTAATTGCTTAAGTTGTTTGACTGTACTACGTGAAGCATGCTAGGCTAATTCTATCTGTTGCTCTGTCTTTCGTACTTTATTCCTTGGTTTGTTTCTGGCTGTGGTTGTGCATTTACATTGGGACTACGGATGTGGGATTCCGGTAGCTCCCCCCTTGTTTGTTTACTTTGGGTCTACGGGTTCGATTCCCGGTAGATCCCCCTGCACTTTTACTTTGGGACTGCGGGTTAGATTCCCGATAGATCCCCCTGCATTTTTATGGTTGGACTACGGGACGGTATCCCGGAAGATCCTTCGGTTTGGTATATGAGTTGGACTGCGGGACGGTATCCCGGGAGATCCACTGGACAGTTGAGGAAAGGGCTACAGGACGGTATCCTGGGAGACCCTCATTGTTATCATTGGTATTGAGTTGTGTTTACTCTGTGTTTGCTCTGTCCTTTTGTGGTTGTTATTGTCTCGTTGACCTGCCTTATTTCACTGCTGTATTTATTATTTCTGTCAGATTATCATACTGTTAATTATTGTTATTACTATATTTTGTCTCAGTATGGCCCTGACCTTCCTCGTCACTACCCAACCGAGGTTAGGCTTGGCACTTACTGAGTACCGCTGTGGTGTACTCATGCCCTTCCTGCGCATGTTTTTCATGTGCAGATCATCCAGGTACCTCTACTCAGGCGCATTATCGGTGAGGCAGGAGGACTACGGAGACTTCGAGGTAGATTTGCTGCGTCCGCAGACCGACAAGTCTCCCTCTTACTCTATCTCTAGTACTTAGTTTTTTCTTCTTCCAGTTGTTAGATATTCTGGAGTTTGGAGCCTTTACTTTTCGCTTCTGTAGCCTGTGTTGCCCGTGAGTTTCCGGGTTCTGGGAATTATTTTGAACTTGTGATATTGAGTTGTACATGCCGAGCGGCATTCAGTACAGTTTCTTTTAGTATTTAATTTGGTTTCCTCTATTTTTTCGCAATTATTATATTTCCGCAATATTAGGCTTACCTGGTCGTGGGGACTAGGTGCCGTCATGACATGTTCACAGTCGGTGAACTAGGGTCCTGACACGAATCAATCGAGCTCGAGGTCCCAGTCACTCTAACAACGCTGGTTTGATTCATCAATTCTTCTTACTTAAACCTAATATTACTTGTATATTCACTAGTATTGAAATAAATCACATATCTTTAAAATCATAAATCACCTTTAATTGTTACTCACATTTTTGGAGGTAAACAATTACTCCATTAAATAAAGAACGAGGGACTTTATTTGAATACAAACAAGAAAATCGTATGATTCTTATCGATTGCCCTCGTTAATCGTTTCTTATTGAAATTTTAAGACGTTATACGAAATTATTTCCTTGAATTTTCTTTTACAAACTTATGTGTTGAATGAATTATTTTTATGAAGTTAATTCCTTGAATATTCTTTTTCATTCTTTGAAGTTCCCTTTTGATGATGATTCGAATTTTCTTTCACAAACTTATGTGTTGAGTGAATTATTTTTATGAAGTTAATTCCTTGAATATTCGTTTTCATTCTTTGAAGTTCCCTTTTAATGATGATTTTACTACTATCAGATAAAGATATTCTCATGCATAGAGTTAGTTGAATCCAATCCAATTTAAATTTTGTAGGCGTTTGGACATGAATTCCATTTTTTTTTTAAATTTGGAATTTCACTAGAATTTGAATTGAAGATGAAGTTGTGTTTGGCTATAATTTTTGCAATATATATTTGGATGTCTTTTTTTCAAAATCATGAAACATGATTTATTCCCTACAACTTGTAAAAATATCAAAACCATCCCAATTTTATTATCCTACTTGAAATAAACAATCAAAATTCTATTGTTTAACTGTTATCATATTCTGATTTATTGCAATACACAGAAGATGCAAAATCAACAAGGACTGATATTCCACCATCAGTCGCCAAAGATGTATCTGCCAAAGATGAAAAATTGGTGGGGTTATTTTAAATTTTTTTTTAAAAATATAGGGTAAATTGGTAAAATTAAAAACTAGCAATTTCCATTTTCAATTGAAAAAGTGGTAAGAATCAGTTTTTCAAATTTGAAAATGGATTTTCAAGTGAAAAAGGAAAAATTGGTAAGAATGGGACAATCAAACGTTGTTTTCAAAAAAAAATTTGAAAAAAAGAAAAAATTTTGTATGTCCAAACGGACTCTTAGTATTATTATATCCCTTGGTATATATTATAAAAGGAAAAAAAGGAAATATGGTTCGGTAAAGTTGATTTTCTTGAGGGTGGTCATTAAAGCAAAACAATAAAACCAAGATATGACTGACAGATATCATTATTAAATTTTTATTTGCAACTTAAAAAAAAAAACTCAATCACCTAATTATATAACAGTGGATTTATTGAAATTGGAAGAACAAGAAGAAGAAAAAAAGAGTAAAATTGCATGATTGAATTGACGTACTCACCTACCTCCCCGAAAAAGGGGTATATTTATCTACGTGGCTATATAATTTTGGTTATAATTTTTGTCTTTCATTTGCTGATCTGTTTGGTCCCATTTGATTCTGCAAAAAGGGTAAATTGCGAGCCCCCTGAAATTATATCATTAAAAGGCACTGTCCTTTTCTTGTTCATTTTTCTATTCCTAGTAAATATTTTTTGCTTTGATTCATTTTGTATAGTCCTTTATTTTATGTTGTGATTCAGCTATTTAATTATTCATATATGACAGTTTTGATTTTTATTTCAGGAATTGATTGATGAGAAGCAAAAATGGTGGTTTCTTGAATTTTTATCAAGAAAAGTTGTTCCCTTTATTAGTCTCCGCCGCATAGAGGTTAAAGATTCAATCTTTTTTGCTGTTGAGGTGATTGGGGTTTCCTTATTTGGCTTTCTTTCCAATTGGGTGTCTTGAATTTTCTATGGGGGATTTTTTGAATTGATTTTATTACCATATCAAGAGTTGGATTCTGTGAAGTGGGTATTTTGTGTTTTGATTCAGAGGGCAGTTCAAAGGAATTCTATTTAATGCCAGTTAATTGGAACCTATTGGCAGCCAGCCATTTTTGATATATATTGATTTGGAAAATGCTGATATAAGGCTAAGGAATTGATAATAGTTCTGTAATCAGTGAATAGTTTGTTGAATCTTCTATGTTGGGCACTTGTCAGGGGCTCTATGCTGATATTTTGTTGCAGCAATTTGGATATGAGTTTTGTTACTGAATGAGGTTATAGCAATGAGAGGCAAAGGCCTCTCTATTGTTGTCAATGGATGCCTCGAATAGGACGTTTTCTGATCTGTTAAAGTTACTGAAATCGTGGATCCCCTGGCGACATGAGCCTGATAATGTGTCGAGGGATTTTTGGATGCCCGATCATAGCTGTAGAGTATGTTATGATTGTGATTCTCAGTTCACATTGTTTAACCGTAGGCATCATTGTCGTCTTTGTGGGCGAGTATTCTGTGGCAAGTGCACATCTAATTGGGTTCCTGCACCATCCAGTGAGCCAAGGCCACTACAAGATGAGTGGGAAAAGATCAGAGTTTGCAATTACTGTTTCAAGCAATGGGAGCAAGGTTTAGCTGCTAGTCTTAGAACTCAGATTGCTAACCTGCATACGAGTACTTCTTCGCCTTCTGCAACCAGTTTTATTAGCTTCAAGTCTACTGGAACTGGTGAGAGCAGTAGCATTACCGTTACTTCAGTGCCACATTCTTCGGTACTTAGTCCATGCAAATCAACTGTAACAGAATCTACTCTAGAGACGCAAAATGTTGCAACATCGAGAGGGAGCTTTGATCCTGCTAGTAAAGGGGTTTTGGACCCTTCCCTAAACCAATATGCATTTTGCACAACAAGGTTTGTCTTACATCTTCTATTATTATTAGTCGATTTGAACAAATTAACGAAAAAGAAATCAAACCAACTATTATTTTGTCGTTGATTGTTGTTTGGACTTTGGAAAGTTGCACCATTTATGAGTTTCTTTGTTGTCAAATGTGAATGACTGGATTGCCTTAATCACTATGCGCATCTCTTACTAAGCAGTGAAGAAAGCACTTTTGCCCCTAGTTTCGATAGCGTATGAACATCCTAACTCCGTGGTATACCTCTCTCTATTATGCTATTGCATGTTTGAATCCTCTTAAGGATTTGTGTGAAATCAACCACATAAGCACATGTGTTCTAAAGACGTAGCTCGTTACTCAGGTTCTGCACTCGCAACCACATCTTGCTTCTTGCTTTTTCATGAAATCAAGTTTTTGCCAACCAAAGTAGCAAGGAATTAGAAAGTACCTTTAGAAACCTCTTTGGAAGCTCTTACACAACCCATGTTGGACAACTACAAATTCAACCCCGTCTTGCACATGTAATCCAATTTTGGGATCACATTTGAACGTTAAACTAAAACTTACAAGTAACGGAATGGGTTTTGGAAAGGGTAATCTACCATGTGAAAAGAGAGACAAGGGGAGAGAAAAATTGTTTTTTTGAAGATTACACTCAAAATAATATAAGAGTTGTTAAACTACTCTAATAAGTATGTTAATTTTTTTAAAAGGAATATACTTAATGCGAAATGAACTCCTAAATAAGACGCAATATTCTAGTCTATCCTATATGATTTTCTACAATGAATCTGAAGATATTCTCGGCAACGATGTATCTGGACATATTCTAACCAATTTGAATACCCTTCTAAAACGAATGTGCAATTTGTCCCAATAAGTGAAAATCCCTTTCCTTCTCTCAATTAATCAAGAAGCAGGTAAAAGAAATGATACCAGAAGCAACTTGGCAAAGCACTAATAACTGAAGTTTGCTGCCTGGTAGGCCACACCTTGATTATTTGTCCTGAGCAAGCCAATTGTTCTGTGTTGCATTTTTAGTTACCTGTTTTTCCAACTACTCGTGTTCACAAACATGTTTCAGTATCAGTTGACTGTTTGCTGCTATATTGTGGAATCAGGAGTGATGATGAAGAAGAGGAATATGGTGTTTACCAGTTAGATTCCCAGGGGCATTTTCCTCAGGTTAATGGCTACTATGGCCACGTTCAGTATGACGAGATCAAAAAGGACTATGGATCTCATAAAGTACACGCTGACGGAGACGCTATGGATGAAAAAAGTGTGAGCAGCTCTTCCTTACACAATAGTTTTGATTCCCAGGCTTCCGAAGAAGTCCAGCAGATTGTAAAACAGGACATCTCTGATGAATGTGAAGTGCCTTCATCCCTAAATGTTGCAGAAGATGCTAATCTGGAACCTGTGGATTTTGAGAACAATGGAGTTCTGTGGCTTCCACCTGAACCAGAAGATGAAGAAGATGAAAGGGAAGCACTTCTATATGACGATGATGAGGACGGGGATGCTGCAGGAGAGTGGGGATGTTTACGGTCATCAAGCAGCTTTGGAAGTGGTGAATTTAGAAGTAGGGATAGGTCAAATGAGGAGCAGAAAAAGGCTGTGAAAAATGTGGTTGATGGCCACTTCAGGGCTTTAGTATCACAGCTTATGGAGGTTGAAAAACTTGCCATCGATGAGGAAGATGAAAAAGAGAGTTGGCTGGAGATTATTACATCCCTGTCATGGGAAGCTGCCACACTTCTGAAACCAGACACTAGCAAGGGCGGAGGGATGGACCCTGGGGGATACGTAAAGGTGAAATATGTAGCATCTGGGCATCGTAGTGACAGGTAAGCAAAATAAAAAAAATTCATTTTTGTACACAATGCTGTTCAGCTGGTGTTGGATCCTTGCCTCTTGTGTATGTAGTTAGGATAAGCAGCAACAGAAAACTTTTGAAATAGGAGAAACAGGAGCTTTCTTGAGGGTTCATGTTCCGCGCACACAGGCTCTTTCTCTCTCTCTCAGACACACACACACACTACTTCCTTTTTTCTGCTGTGATTTCTGAAGGAACTTCAAATTACTAGAGTCTTTCATTGATACAATTCTATTTGATACTTGGGAACTTCCCTAGAAACTTGTAAATTCTTGCCTTGAGAAATATTTGGTCAAAGTGGTTTTCGCAAAGTACGAAACAATGAAGATATTGACATTGTGCTTTTCACTCTATGATTTGTAAACTAGATATAGTTGTGCTAGGTAACAACTTATTACATACATTTGGCAGCTTTCTTTTGCTTGCGAGTGTGTTCTTGGTCGATAATAGTAATCATTTTTGTTCTTGTTGTGCACTCTCTACCATTTTTACCTCTTTGGATGTTGCATACATTCCGAACTTGCTTGGGTTTTAGGCGTAGTAGTAGCTGTTGTTGTGATGTTGCATACATCCTAAAAAATATTCCTTTAATATGAAACTTTCCCCCCTTAAATAGTGCGGTGGTGAAAGGAGTTGTCTGCAAGAAAAACGTAGCTCATCGACGAATGACGTCCAAAATTGAGAAGCCTCGCATATTAATCCTTGGAGGGGCTCTTGAGTACCAGCGTGTCTCCAACCACTTATCAAGTTTTGATACTTTGTTGCAGCAGGTTTTGATGAATAACCTTGTCTTCCCATATTTGGAGCAGATAGTGTTTAGCTCTTGTGCTTATAGATGTGTGTTGCTATTCAGGAAATGGATCATCTCAAGATGGCTGTTGCCAAAATTGATGCACACCAACCAGATGTTCTTCTGGTGGAAAAATCTGTTTCTCGCTATGCACAAGAGTACCTCCTGGCAAAGGACATATCACTTGTCTTAAATATCAAGAGGACACTTTTGGAGCGTATAGCCCGCTGCACAGGTAGTCAAATAGTACCTTCAATAGATCATCTCTCCTCTCAAAAATTGGGATACTGTGACATGTTCCATGTTGAGAAGTTTTTCGAAGAGCATGGTACAGCCGGGCAGAGTGGAAAGAAGCTGGTGAAGACTCTAATGTACTTTGAAGGCTGTCCAAAGCCACTGGGATGCACTGTAAGTCTGTCGTCGATTACTAGAACTATAATGAGAAAATTATTGGTGGTTTTCAGTCTCTTAACATGGCCAAATTACTTCTACGACATCTAATGTGTACACATTACATTTTGTCATATATAGACTTCTAAATACTCTTTGGCTCTCTTGATATTTGTTGTCTCAGGTATTACTCCGTGGCGCAAATGGGGATGAGTTGAAGAAAGTAAAGCGTGTCTTTCAATATTCAATTTTTGCAGCTTATCATTTGGGTCTGGAAACTTCTTTTCTTGCTGATGAGGGAGCATCTCTACCTGAACTGCCTCTGAATTCTCCAATAACTGTAGCACTTCCAGATAAATCATCAACTATTGACCGGTCAATCTCAACAATACCTGGTTTTACCTTTCCTTCCACTGAAAAAACTCAATCACCACTATGTGGTGGTGCACCACAGAGATCAGGTAGCATTCCCACAACAGACCTGGTCAAGGCTGCAAGCCTTTGTGCTCAGCCAATGGGTATGACAGAGTTCCCAACTGCAGCACGCACTGAGACTTCCTTCCGTGGGCCCTCCGCAACTAGTGCATCTGTGGACAGAGGTATCGTGGATATGATAGAGTATTCCAGATTAACGCCTTCAGAGAATGCAGAACAATGTTGTTTATCACAGAATGTTCAAAATTGCATTGCTGTGGCTGTGAACCAAAGTGGCTCAAATCCAATGGTTTTGCAACTAGACGGAGAACATGTTCCCGATGAACCAGCTTCTTCAAAGGAAGAGTTTCCTCCGTCTCCGTCTGACCATCAAAGCATTTTGGTTTCCTTATCATCCCGATGTGTTTGGAAAGGAACTGTCTGTGAAAGGTCCCATCTCTTTCGGATCAAATACTATGGAAACTTTGATAAGCCATTGGGTCGATATCTACGAGACAATTTGTTTGATCAAGTAAATCTCTCCTCTTCGCTTTCCATCTATGCCCAAAACATTAAGAATATAATTACGAGTCTGAAAATATCTGTTCCCCTTTCTTTCGCAGAGTTACAGATGTCGTTCATGTGAGATGCCTTCAGAAGCACATGTGCAGTGTTATACTCATCGACAAGGCACTCTAACTATTTCTGTTAAGAAGCTGCCAGAGTTTCTTTTGCCTGGTGAAAGGGAAGGAAAAATATGGATGTGGCACAGGTGCCTCAGATGTCCACGGGTTAAGGGCTTTCCTCCAGCAACTCAAAGAATAGTGATGTCCGATGCTGCTTGGGGCTTATCCTTTGGGAAGTTTCTCGAACTTAGTTTTTCAAACCATGCAGCTGCTAGCAGGGTAGCTAGCTGCGGCCATTCTTTACATAGAGATTGTCTTCGGTTTTATGGGTATGCTCTCATTTTGTTTGTTGCCTGCAGTGTTATAAATGTAAGAGCACTTCAAACATTTCTTCTCTTGGTGTCATGCAAAATATTTAAATCTGTTGGCATGATTAGCTGGTGTCATGTTCTGCTCAAATAACAGTACCTCTCTCCCTTGTGTTTCTTGATTGAATTTTATTGCTCCCTTCTTTGTCATGTTGGTATAGTCTAGTGCTAGCTTGCAATTTATTTTGTCAATGCATGAAAATAATCTACATAAAATGGCGTCTGTTTTTAAAACTATGGTTCCCCTTTTATTTTCAAGTGTATGTAGCAATGTTGTATCCATCGTTCCTGTTTGTTTCACTCTAGTTATCCATCGTTTTTGGCTATTACTTTTGAGTATCTTTTTGCAATGTTAGTAAATTTGTGACACATGCAGTTTCGGAAAAATGGTTGCTTGCTTTCGCTATGCGTCAATTGATGTTCACTCAGTGTGCCTTCCTCCTGCAAAGCTGGATTTCAACTATGAGAAAAATCAGGACTGGATACAACAAGAAGTGAACGAGGTGTGATGAATGTGATTTGGACTTCTGAGTGTGGTATAAAGTCGCATCTAATCTCACCGTGTACTTGTTTTCATGGAATAATTTAAGCAGGTTGTTAGTCGAGCTGAACGTTTGTTTTCTGAGGTTCTGAATGCAATCCGTCTTTTGGTGGAGAAACGATCTGTTGGTCAATTTAACAGCAGCGTTAAAGCACCTGAAGCTAGAGGTCAGATTGCTGTTTTGGAAGGGATGCTGCAGAAGGAGAAAGAAGAATTTGAAGTAAAGTCTTCACTTCTGAATATTAATTATCTTTAGCTTCTGCAAAGTCTTCAGAAGTAAACTGCATAACATGGTCCTGGTTATATTACAAAGCACTTTCTCTCCTTCCCTCCACACCTCTAATTGTGTTTGTTTGTTGGGTGTTGGTGGAAGTAATAATCAAGTATGAGTTCCTGTTTGTTTCACTCTAGTTATCTGCAACCCATGTACAAATATGTCTCTTTGTGATTCAGTAGTTCTGCTTTTATCACCTTGCGCTTGTGAGACAGAAAGTGGTGGAATTGTCTTCACTGCCCATGTTGCAGATTCTATTAACGTTTGCTTTGATGCATCAGAAATTAACTTGCTTGCCGTCATTATCAACCTTTTGCATTGATACTTAACTTTCACGTGTATCATGATTCTAACATCATGTAACTAATTGACTGGAATTCTTAATTGTCTGACTTATGTTAGGGATTTAAAGCAATGATTTTGTAAAACAATTGTTAATTTGCTCTTTGTGGGTTTTCCTGGGTATTCTGTATTAGCAGGAATCTCTCCAGAAAATTCTGACCAAGGAGGCGAAAAAGGTGCAGCCAGTGGTTGATATTTTCGAGATTAATCGGTTGCGAAGACAACTCATTTTCCAGTCTTATATGTGGGATCACCGACTTGTATATGCAGCCAGCTTAGAATGCGAGGCTTATTGCGTTACAGGAGAGAAACCCCTGGTCGGTAATGATAAGTACACTGACCCAGATAGGACCAGTGATTATTTGAATGTCTCTGGTTCTGTTTCTGCAACTAGAGTACTTGATGCAAAATCTAATGATGGAGTAAGTTTTGGCCAAAAGAATCATGTGGATGCAGATCATCAAGGATCTGAGGTTCTCTTTGATTCTAGTTGTGCAATTGAAAAACCATCAGATCTTCCTGTTGGAACAGAAAGCTTCTTTGGATTGAACTCTGCGGAATCCAATATAGAGGGTTCCAGAGCCCTTTCTGACGGGCAGTCCCCGATCATGGATAATTTGTCAGATACTCTTGAGGCAGCTTGGACTGGTGAAACTACTTCCGCTGTCGGAGTGCTGAAGGATGGTACTTGCAGATCTTCTGAACCACTTACTGCAGATTCTTCAACAACTAGATTAGCAGAAAAAGTGGACGTTGAAGACCCTGGTGAGGAACATGGCGGAACTAAGGCGTCTGGATTTCCTCCTTCTTTGTCCTCTAAAGGATCTGAAAATGTGGAAGACGCCGGGGGATGGTTAGGTATGTCTTTTATTAGCTTTTACCGGTCACTGAACAAAAACTTTTTACCAAGTGCTCAGAAGTTGGATACGCTTGGCGAGTACAGCCCTGTCTACATTTCCTCATTTAGAGAGTCAGAGGCCCAAGGCGGAGCCAGGTTGCTCCTACCTGTTGGGGTTAATGATACCATTATACCAGTGTATGATGACGAGCCCACTAGTATTATATCTTACGCACTAGTTTCACAGGATTATATTGCACAACTAGCTGATGAGCTAGAGAAATCAAAGGATTCTAGTTTGGACTCTAACCTTCCGCTGCAGTCCCTGGAATCTGGAAGTCTGCAGTCCCTTCAATCTATGGATGAAATGGTATTAGAATCATACAGAAGTCTTGGATCTGCTGATGAGAGTATCTTGTCTTCGTCCAGTAGTCATAGCTCTTCGGTTTTGGATCCACTCTCATACACAAAGGCAATGCATGCTAGAGTCTCCTTTTCAGATGATGGACCACTAGGGAAAGTGAAGTATACAGTGACTTGTTATTTTGCGAAGCGCTTTGAAGCTTTGAGGAGGATATGTTGCCCATCTGAGATGGATTTCATAAGATCTCTTAGTCGCTGTAAGAAGTGGGGAGCCCAAGGGGGCAAGAGCAATGTTTTCTTTGCTAAAACGTTGGATGATCGATTCATTATTAAGCAAGTGACCAAGACAGAGCTGGAATCTTTTATAAAATTTGCTCCTGCATATTTTAAATATCTTTCTGAATCAGTAAGCTCAAGGAGTCCTACTTGCCTGGCTAAAATTCTGGGGATCTATCAGGTATTTCTAAATACTCTAATTACTACAGCTTCTCAGATTTTGTGAATAAGATTTATTAGGCCATTTGTTATACCAAGTGATTGATATAGTCTTAGAAGGGAAAAGACCTGCAACAGCACAATGCAACATTTGTTTTGAATCTAGTATTTCTTAAGGGGCAAAGACGAGTCTCACATTTGGAAGGTGCGCTTAACATAATTTATTCCTGGTTTTATGGTTTGACTTGACATATTTGAAGCCACCAGTTGGGTTTTGAATTACTATTTACTTTCGCCTGAAGTTTTCACTAGGATTGGTCTGTTAAGGCACAATCCATTTTCACTGGTGTCTTTGGGTAAATGAGATACCTTTCTTTTTGGCTCTTTGCCTTGAGAAGGGAGCATGATGGTCTGCATGAATACATAGTCATCTTTACGGTCGGCCAAGTCTTTCGAGTTATAGTTGTCATGGTTCCATAGCCTTGTGGGTGAATTAACCTCAAAACATGGGGTGCATATTTATCTTCTATGAAGACAAACTTTGATGTGTAATTAGTGTCTAAAGACTAAAATAATAAGTTTCTTGATTATTCCCTCACTTCATATTCTTGGGAATTTTCATAAGACATTATATCAACTATGATTATGAGTATCTGGTCGTTTTGCATAACTATAAAGTCTATTGTTTATGTGAAGGTGACATCTAAGCATTTTAAAGGAGGGAAGGAATCTAAAATGGATGTGCTAGTTATGGAGAACCTTCTATTTGGGAGGAATCTAACGCGGCTTTATGACCTTAAAGGATCTTCCAGGTCTCGTTACAATCCCGACTGTAGTGGAAGCAATAAGGTCTTGCTGGATCAGAATTTGATCGAGTCAATGCCAACTTCGCCTATTTTTGTTGGAAACAAAGCCAAGAGACTTTTGGAACGAGCAGTCTGGAATGACACTGCTTTTCTTGCAGTAAGTAAATGAATCTGTTCATTTCAATGAATTTATTCTCAACTCTGTGCTGAGAAAAAAGGAAAGAGAAAAGCTCAAGGATGCCCAAGTTTCTTTTTAATGTGGTTATTTGATATTTAGTTACTCTTCTACACTCCATAATAAGAAGTCAGATGTCTTACTTAACGCAGTCTTTCATTGTCCTCTTACTTAACAAGCTATCACATATGTTGCCTAATCCTATAAACATGTGAGTCTATGTTTTAGCAGATATCTTTATGGTTTTGGACTAACTTAGTTGTTATTTTTGCAGTCAGTTGATGTGATGGATTACTCACTATTAGTCGGGGTTGACGAAGAGAAGCATGAACTTGTTCTTGGGATTATTGACTTCATGAGACAGTATACATGGGACAAACACCTAGAGACGTGGGTTAAGGCCTCCGGCATCCTTGGCGGGCCCAAGAACGTCTCTCCGACTGTAATTTCACCTAAGCAATACAAAAAGAGGTTCCGGAAGGCAATGACCACCTATTTTCTTATGGTTCCGGATCACTGGTCACCTCATACGATTACTCCCAACAGGTCGCAGAATGATTTACAGAACACGCAAAGTGGAAAATCTGCGGAATGATTTGTATATCTTGCTTGTATATCCTAAGGTCATATATTTCTCCCCATTTTTTCAATTCTTTTGATATATGTAATTCCAGGGGTATTCTCCTTAAATGAAGGAACACATGATTACTTGTTAGAAGACGACGATGGAGGGTTATAGACTTATAGTTCTAGTGACAGATTTTTCCTGCATAGAAAATTAGGTTTACCTTAAAGGCAATTTATTTGTACATCTTTTCTTTTTTATTATGATTGTTTCCTTGTGTAGAAACTAGAAACCAAGTTGTACGTGAGTTACAAAGGATCAACAGCAATTTTTGGTCAAAGCATGATTCTTTATAAGTTTATGCTACTGAAGTCTGTACATGATTTTGTTATTAAATTTTGACAGATATTTTCCCCCCTCTTTTCCTGCTGATAGGATTGGTGTGTATGCTCATTGTATTCCTTTTGATTTGTGTACGAGCGGGGAAAATAAGGAGATAGAGGTAACTGTAATAAGTTTCTGATATTGTGTTACTGTCGAAATCAGACAACATCTATTTAGTTAGTTGTTGAGGCTTGAAGCACATCCCATCTGGTGACCAATTCCTCTGTATGATCTATTTCGTTTCGGATTATTTGCACTGTATGGCATTTTTTCGGGTCATTTTTTAAATTCTATCCCCGTTAGCACATTGGAAACAGCCTCTTGCAAAAATGCTGGTAAGGGTGCGTAATAGACCCTTGTGGTCCGGCTCTTTCTGGACCCCAAGCATAGCGGGAGTGTAGTGCACCGGGCTGCCCCGCTAGCACATTCCCTATTTTATGTTAAAGACATGTTGTAGATTTGAAGCTTGATGTATTTTCAGAAGAAACTGAGTTGTAAACAAGTAGCCAGTGGGAGCCCTCTAACAAAAAAAGATGCAAACGTTTTAGGGATTTTTACCTAGTTATACTATAGTAAAAATTTATTTACCACATTTATTTAGGTTCCTTATTAATTACTTTGTATATCTATATTTACAAGTTATATACAAAACTATTAAAAAGAAAAAATTCAAGATCCCTTAATTTTAGCTTGTCAGTTATAACACATTTCCAATAACTCCTCCTACATTTAAGATTATGTTCCTTTTTTCTCTCTTTCTTAATAATCACCGAAAATCTCTCTTTTATTTTTATATCCCCCATCGCATTTCCAATTCTTTTTCTTTTCCAAAGGTTTTCAAACTTAATTTCTCTCTTTCTTACTAATCACCCAAAATCTCTATTTCGTATTGATACAATGCAAACGAAATTTGAAATATGGAATCAAGTTCTGGGTAAGTTTTAAATCATGTTTTCTTTTTTCCTAAATTTTTTATTGTAGACTTGTATATGATACATCAATACCCAAAACAATACTCGATACAATACTAATACAATTTTAATACGAGTATATTAAATTTTTAGTGTAGAGTTATGATTGAAACTTGAATAAGATGAAGATCATAATTGTATCACAAATTTTAAAAATTAATGTATCGCGATTTTATTATAGTTGTATATGTATCATAATTGTTGCAGGAATTGTATTACAAATGTATGATAATTGTATATTCATTGTATATTATTACGAGCAGTTGTGAGTTCATGACGAATTTCACAGTTTATATCACAAGTACGATAATTGTATATTAATTTATTAGTATTGTATTAGGTATTATTTTAGGTATTAATGTACCAGATACAAGTTAGATACAATTGTAATACAAGTATGATACAATTATGTATTAGGCATTGATGCATCTAATACAATTCAAATACAATTATGATACATTTATCATACAATTTCTGAATATTTTTTAATAATACAAACCTGTCGGCAATGGTGGGAAGAGAGAAGATGGAGATTCTGGTGTAAATTAAGAGATTTTGATGTAAGAAAAAGGAGAGAGAAGAGAAGAGAGGAAAAAAGGAAAGGATGTAATTGAATCCCTTAATTGAAGACACTAATAATGGGGTGAGAGCCTTTTATGGAGTAATATATACAATTTGTAAGAAAACCTAGATATTTATTAAAAACTACAAAACATAGAAAATATAGGTAAATAGGTTTTTACTATAGTATAGCTAGGTAAAAATCCCAATTCTACTCGAAAGTCTATATCACATAAGATCGTCTGCATACATAACGTCCTTTTACTAATTTGCTCTTCCAACTACTCAGCGGTGAATTTTTCCAAAAGAGTTTAACTTAATTAGGTATAATTGTATAAATTACTTCTATTTCATCTGATTGACCAAAAAGTATTATACTTTTTGTTAAACCAATTAATGAATGGAGTAGAGGATAAACCTTGACCAAAAATAATTAACTCTAGACCGCGACATATCGAGTACGAAAATCGGGAGAGAATAAACCAATTTAATATTTCTTGAGATAGTTATCTTAAATTGAATGAGAACGATAAGCTTACATTCGTGACTGGCTTGGGTCATAGTAGTGTTTGAGCATAAAATGTAAAACCCTTTTTGTCGAACTAATTAATAGTAATATAGAAGGTAAATCTTAGCCAAACATAATTAATCCCAGATCTGAACGTACAAAGTGCGAAAGTAGAAGCAGAATAAGAGCATGTAATATTTCTTAATGTAATAAAATGTACATCAAACATGGGGGATGAGCTTACATCTGCGACAGATTTGTACCATGATCGTGAGGGCAAGGAAGGGGAAGAAGAGGAGCTGTTGACAACGAAGAGGTTTCTCTTGTTGGCTACCATAGTGGCTGTCTGGAAAAAATCCACCTCCTCTGGGTTTAGCCCCTCCTATATATATTAAATTTCCCTTTTGTCCAATGGTCTTTGACCGGCGTACTTTCTAACGATTGTACACTTCATTGTTTGCTTGATCATGATGCTACCCTATGGCATAAACCTTTCGACACTTTGGCACCGGAAATGGCCGAGGTACTCTTTGCTGCCTCGCCCCGCGAACATGATTACGGCTTGGTCGACCCCTTATCACTCCACTCAAGGACGACCATTCCCAATCAGATTTTGACCCATACAGTTAGTCCCTCCGTCTGTCGAGGTCGCCTCTTTGCGGGCTCGACGGACGGACTTTGTCGATTCAAAAGTTAGGAGAAATCTGAATGTTACATGTTGGACGAGATCCTTAGGTCGAGGTGGCGACGTGATGCTTCAATGGTATCATCGGACCGTTATGTCAGTTCGGAGTTGAATCGCTGCATCGATTCGATGCGTCATAAATACCCCCTATGTATCATTACGACGCACGTTTCCCAGGCACCGTATCGTTTCCCGTGCCCTATCAGTTTTTGATTGACAGCTCTTGGGTTTCCCGCTCGGGACATTTACGTTATATAGGGGGAAAACCACCATTCGGTCGTTACATTTATCGATTCATCTGAGGAAATTCGCAAACTTTCACCTTCTTCCCCGTTTCATACTTCTAGTCTCAACTTCTGCTTTTGTCAGAATCAGACGCTGCAATCCTCTCTCTTCCTTCATCATACTTATTTATTCCGATCAGTTCAAACAGATGACTGGTACTTCTTCCCAGACTGATAGGTTCGTATAAGTTCCAGTGCCAGAAAATGACGCACCTCCTCTCGGAGATGGGATGGAGGCGATGGAAGATGAGGGAGTTCTAACGGCGGCCGAGATATTTCCCCGTCTGGGGAAATTATGGACTGGTTTCAATAGCCCTGCCGGAGAAGAACCGGATCCTGCACCCTCTACCGAGGGCTGCTATCCGTCCTGCATCGAGGGTCGTTAACTAATCTGCGCCTGCGGCCGGAGCTGCAAACGCGACGGCTACTTCCCAACACGAGACTCCGGTTCCTACTGCCCGTTGCACAGGTGAGTCACTCTGTGCTGGTAGCGGAGAGGGCCCATTGAAGAGACGATGGATGGCCCTAGAGGTGGCGTCTTTAGCCGAAACATCATCGGGGGTCGACCTTATCCTGAATACACCTGATGTCGGCAGTGATATCGGCAGTGATGTCGGCGGTGTCGCTCCGGTCATAGAGGCTGCGCCGATTACGAGAGATCAACAAGCCGAAGTAGTGGGAAGACAGAGTCCCGAGGCTGCCACTACTGTCTCGAGCGGCCCCTCGACCTCCCGGCCGATCCGCACTTCTTCTCGGACCGAAGAGAGGGGGAAAGGCGTCATGGTCGATGACTACGAGTCCGAGTCCGACCTTGATCCTGACGACGTTAGGATGTTTGAGGAGGGCTTCACCCGGACCGTGGTAATGGCAGGGGGTCCTTCTCGGATACTTGAGATTCCGTCGGACCTCAACCTTTTGCAAGACACGGTTGATTTTGTGCCACAATTTGACCTCTTGTGCTCGGTCGCGGAGAGTGGAGCTCTTCAGGACGTCAGTGACATCGAACTATCACGGGGGGTGGTTGCGATGGGCCTAAGGGTGAGTTTCTTTCTATATGTTTCCCTTTGTTCGTTGTTGCATTGTTTTTTTGTTTTTGTTTAATTTTGGCCCTTCTTGACTATCTCCCTCTCTTTGTTTTCAGTATTACATGCTGGAGGTAGAGAGTGCTCGCAAGGCGGAGACTCGGGCCAAGATCTTTCTAACGATGCTTGAGAAGTATAGGCGGTATTGCAATAGGTGCCGTGAGATGCATGAGCGGCTCAGGGCGGGCGCTAATACCCGATTCCTCGGAGAAGAGCTGGAAAAGCGGGACCAGGAACTGATGCAGTCCATTCGCAGGTGTAGTGAACTCGAGGAACTGCTTTGTACCAAGGACGAAGAACTCGAGTTGGGAAAAAGGGTTGGTGCCGAATGCGAGCACCTTCAGCCAAAGGTGTCATCATTACAAGCTGAACTGGATAAAGTGCTGCCATAGTCGAAGTTCTGGGTGCAGAATGGATGGGGAAGTTAGCCGAGCTGGAGAGGAAAGTGTCTGAGTTGGAGAATGTCGAGAATGCTCGAGCGCGTCCTTGGCAAGGGTGGCGGCATTGGAGGATACTATCCGCGTCCTACAATCCGAGCAGGAGTCCGAGAGGGAAACGACCATGCTAAGGGAGGCGCGGCTCGAGGAGCACATTGGCGAGATCGACTAGGAGGCCTCGAGCCTTGGGGACCGCATTGGGGTGCTTGAGGCCGAGAGAGCACAATTGTTGGCTTAGATCGAGTCTGTCTCTGCTGCCGTTCCTTGCCACTTTCATGAGCTTTGGGTTCATGTTGAGGCCCACCGAGACATCTACAATGGTTTGTGGGAGGCAGGCAATGTTTCTGAGGCTGCTTATGAAGAAGCCCAAGCGAAGGCACGAGAGGCTCGCGTCAATTGTGGCTATGACCCTGTAACGCCGGAGGCTGGCGAGGATGCCGATGTTGGGGAGGAGTTTCCTGAAGACAATGACGAGGAGGATGGTGTTAAGTGAAAAATTGTCGCTACTCCTGTATTCTTCTTTTTTTTGTTTTTGGTGTTTCGCGCCCATTTTGGTCGTTTGTAAGGTGCGGCTTCCAAGCATGTACATATAAATAAAGCATTTGTTTTGCCTTTGTATGTCCTTGGATTTTCTTTCCATTCCCCTTGTTTGTTATATCTGTTCATTTTGGCGTAGATCTTTGGATTTTTATGCGATGAGTCCCTGATTTTTGATCCTGAAATCCGACCTTGACAGGATAGAGTAGGGTCTCATCGCGTGAATCTGAACGGAGCCATTTCGGACTCACGTACGGACGAGGTTGACTTCTAGTTTGTCGATGGCCATCGACCGTAAGGGTGTTATTTCAAGCTATGGTCAAAATGTTAAACCTTTTATACTTCGAGCGAGGTTGAATTCATCGATTGGCGACGACCATTCGCTGTAGGGGTGTTATTTCGAGCTGAAGTCAAAATGTTAACCTAGTACAATTCGAGAGAGGTTGAATTCTTCGATTGGCGACGACCTTTGGCCGTAGGGGTGTTATTTTGAACTGAGGTCAAAATGTTAAACCCTTTATACTTCGAGCGAGGTGGAATTCTTCGATTGGCGACGGCCTTTGGCCATAGGGGTGTTATTTCGAGCTGAGGTCGAAATGTTAGCCCAGTACAATTCGAGCGAGGACGAATTCTTCGATTGGCGACGGCCTTTGGTCGTAGGGGTGTTATTTCGAACTGAGGTCGAAATGTTAAACCCTTTATACTTCAAGCGAGGTTGAATTCTTCGGTTGGCGACGGCCTTTGGCCGTAAGGGTGTTATTTCGAGCTGAGGTCGAAATGTTAACCAGTACAATTCGAGCAAGTTCGAATTCTGATTGTCGATGGCCTTTGGCTGTAGGGGTGTTATTTCGAGCTGAGGTCAAAATGTTAACCCAGTACCATTCGAGCGAGGTCAAATTTTTCGATTGGCGATGGCCTTTGGCCGTACGGGTGTTATTTTGAGCTGAGGTCGAAATGTTAACCAAAGACAATTCGAGCAAGGTCGAATTCTTCGATTGGCGACGGCCTTCGGCCGTAGGGGTGTTATTTCGAGCTGAGGTCGAAATGTTAACCCAGTAAAATTTGAGCGAGGTCAAATTCTTCGATTGGCGATGGCCTTTGGCCGTAGGGGTGTTATTTTGAGCTGAGGTCGAAATGTTAACAGAGTAAAATTCGAGCGAGGTTGAATTCTTCGATTGGTGACGACCTTTGGCCGCAGGGGTGTTATTTCGAGCTGAGGTTGAAATGTCAACCCATTATCTCATTGTGGATTTTTGGAGCTTTACAGGTTGTCGTACTGTTTATATATGCATCGAGGTAGTCTCGGCGTGCTCGTTTTGTTTTTATGGGAGCATGTCGGGTGTTCCCTAGGTGAATCCCAGTTTTGCTTAACTTCGTTTGCATTGGAGGACATTACGCGTTCTCTGGGTGAGTCCCAGTTTTGCTTAACTTCGTTTGCATTTGAGAATACTTTGGTGTAGAGTGCAAAATGTTGCTTTATTTCTTCACTGGAGAATGCTGTACATGCTCGTTTCATACATATATTAGAGGACTTTTGGTGTATCTAGTCCCTTCATCGTTCGGCCTGGAGAAGCAATCGGCAGGCGGGGCGATGAATTATACTTTGAACTTCGAGACGTCTTATTCGTCGCCTCTCCAAAAGGGCATGACTCGAGGGGCGTCCTCTGTTGAAAGTCGAAGTACTTGATGTGGGTGATATTCCAATCGTTTTGTAGTAGTTTTCTTTCCTTCGTCTCTAGTTGGAATGATCCTTTGCTTGCTTGCCCGCACGAGCACTTGCCTTCACCTATTTGAACCGATAAAGGAGTGAAGATAAACCAGAATGAAATTTTCTGTTACCTCGGCCAAACGAGTTGGTGAGAGAGAAATTCGCATTGTAGTGTTACTCGCTCCGCCTGGTGCTCGGATGGCATTTTCAGATTTAGTGGCCCTGTTCGGCTCTGTGTTACCAGCGCCTAGGTTCTTCATGGGTTGGATCCGCCTCATTCGCTGATGGGATGAATCGAGTCCCGGCCCGATCTCGTCCGATTTGTGCCAATAACAAGAAAAACATGTAATACTTCGTTCGTAGATCATCTAGTGAGTGTGGGAATGTGAAAATAGGGTAAGGAGTGCCCTTTCTTTCAGAAGACCGCGCAACAAGTTGCTTTCCCTTCATGAGGGATGGGATTACAAGCCAATATGTAGGGTGAAAATAAGGTTGTGGTTGCGCTAGGTGACCGGGATCCTATTTTGAACGTACGCTCGTCGTGTCAAACCTACTGTTACGGGCAAGAAGTGGGTTTTGCAAAGATATTGGTTTTAACTTCTAGTTTAGGTAGCGTATTGACCCCTACTGGTACGGTTGTCTCGAAGGCTTACCTACCGCTCTTTCGAGTGGGTGGTAGTGCCAAAAGATGAGGCCATGACAGCCTGGTAGCGATATTCCGCTGATTCTGGATCTAAAGGGAAATAACAAATTTGGCTAAGAAATCCCCACAGACGGCGCCAAATTGTTTGACCAAAAAGTATTAAACGTATTGTTAAACCAATTGATGAATGGAGTAGAGGATAAATCGTAGCTCAAAAGTATTTAACTCTAGACCGCGACATATCGAGTATGAAAATCGGGAGAGAATAAACTAATTTAATATTTCTTGAGATACTTATCTTAAATTGAATGATTACGATGAGCTTACATTCGTGATTGGCTTGCGTCATAGTGGTGTTTGAGCAAAAAATGAAAAACCCTTTTTGTCGAACTAATTAATAGTAATATAGAAGGTAAATCTTTGCCAAACATAATTAATCCCAGATCTGAACGTACAAAGTGAGAAAGTAGAAGCAGAATAAGAGCATGTAATATTTCTTAATGTAATAAAATGTACATCAAACATGGGGGATGAGCTTACATCTGTGACAGATTTGTACCATGATCGTGAGGGCAAGGAAGGGGAAGAAGAGGAGTTGTTGACAACGAAGAGGTTTCTCTTGTTGGCTACCATAGTGGCTGCCTGGAAAAAATCGCCCCTCCTCTGGGTTAAGCCCCTCCTATATATATTAAATTTCCCTTTTGTCCAATGGTCTTTGACCGGCGTACTTTCTGACGACTGTACACTTCATTGTTTGCTTGATCATGATGCTTCCCTATGGCGTAAACCTTTCGACGCTTTGGCACCTGCGATGGCCGAGGTACTCTTTGCTGCCTCGCCCCGCGGGCATGATTACTGCTTGGTTGACCCCTTATCACTCCACTCAAGGATGACCATTCCCAATCAGATTTTGACCCATATAGTTAGTCCCTCCGTTTGTCGAGGTCACCTCTTTGCGGGCTCGACAGACAGACTTTGTCGATTCAAAAGTTAGGAGAAATATGAATGTTACACGTTGGACGAGATCCTTAGGTCGAGGTGGCGACGTGATGCTTCAATGGTATCATCGGACCGTTATGTCAGTTCGGAGCTGAATCGCTGCATCGATTCGATACGTCATAAATACCCCCTTTGTATCATTACGGCGCACGTTTCCTAGGCACCGTATCGTTTCCCGTGCCCTATCAGTTTTTGATTGACAGCTCTTGGGTTTCCCGTTCGGGACATTTACGTTCTTATATATATGGGGAAAACCACCATTCGGTCGTTACATTTATCGATTCAATCTGAGGAAATTCACAAACTTTCACCTTCTTCACCGTTTCATACTTCTGGTCTCATACTTTTGCTTTTGTCAGAATCAGACGCTGCAATCCTCTCTCTTCCTTCATCATACTTATTTATTTCGATCAGTTCAAACAGATGGCTGGTACTTCTTCCCATACTGACAGGTTCATTAAAGTTCTGATGCCAGAAAATGACGCACCTCCTCTCGGAGATGGGGTGGAGGCGACGGAAGATGAGGGTGTTCCAACGGCGGCCGAGATATTGCCCCGTCCGGGGAAATTATTGACTGATTTCAACAGCCCTGCCAGAAAAGAACCGGATCCTGCACCCTCTACCATGGATGAAACGCCGATTGCGGTGATAAAGACCAAGTGGGGAATTCCGAACCACATCGAGATAGTGTCGGCGACAGGGGCGGACATCATATATTTGGACCATGTTGTGGCTCTTGAGGCCGAGTAAGCGCAATTGTTTGCTCAGGTCGAGTCCGTCCCTGCCGCTGTTCCTCGCCACTTTCATGAGCTTTGGGTTCATGCTGAGGCCCATCGAGACATCTACAAGGGTTTGTGGGAGGCGGGCAATGTTTCTGAGGCCTCTTATGAAGAAGCCCGGACGAAGGCACGAGAGGCTCGCGTCAATTGCGGCTATGACCCTGCGACGCCGGAGGCTGGCGAGGATGCCGATGTTAGGGAGGAGTTTCCTGAAGACAATGACGAGGAGAATGGTGCTGAGTGAAAAATTGTCGCTACTCCTGTATTCTTTTTTTTGTTTTGGTGTTTCGGGCCCGTTTTTGCCGTTTGTAAGGTGCGGCTTCCAAGCATGTACATATAAATAAAGCATTTGTTTTGCCTTTGTATGTCCATGGATTTTCTTTCCCTTCCCCTTGTTTGTTATATCTTTTCGTTTTGGCGTAGATCTTTGGATTTTTATGCGATGAGTCCCTGATTTTTTATCCTAGAATCGGACCTTGACAGGATAGAGTAGGGTCTCATCGCGTGAGTTCGAACGGAGCCATTTTGGACTCACGTTCGGACGAGGTTGACTTCTAGTTTGTCGATGGCCGTCGGCCGTAAGGGTGTTATTTCAAGATAAGGTCAAAATGTTAAACCCTTTATACTTCGAGCGAGGTCGAATTCTTCGATTGGCGATGACCTTTGGCTGTAGGGGTGTTATTTCGAGCTGGGGTCAAAATGTTAACCCAGTACAATTCGAGAGAGGTCGACTTCTTCGATTGGAGACGGGCTTTGGCCGTAGGGATGTTATTTCGAACTGAGGTCGAAATGTTAAACCCTTTATACTTCGAGCGAGGTCGAATTCTTCGATTGGCGACGGCCTTTGGCCGTAGGGGTGTTATTTCGAGCTGAGGTCGAAATGTTAACCCAGTACAATTCGAGCGAGGTCGAATTCTTTGATTGGCGACGGCCTTTGGTCGTAGGGGTGTTATTTCAAACTGAGGTCGAAATGTTAAACCCTTTATACTTCGAGCTAGGTCGAATTCTTCGGTTGGCGACGACCTTTGGCCGTAAGGGTGTTATTTCGAGCTGAGGTTGAAATGTTAACTAGTACAATTCGAGCGAGGTCGAATTCTTCGATTGGCGACGGCCTTTGGCCGTAGGGGTGTTATTTCGAGCTGAGGTCAAAATGTTAACCCAGTACCATTCGAGCGAGGTCAAATTTTTTGATTGGCGACGGCCTTTGGCCGTAGGGGTGCTATTTTGAGCTGAGGTCGAAATGTTAACCTCAGTACAATTCGAGCGAGGTCGAATTCTTTGATTGGCAATGGCCTTCGTCCGTAGGGGTGTTATTTCGGGCTGAGGTCGAAATGCTAACCCAGTACAATTCGAGCGAGGTCGAATTCTTCGATTGGCGATGGCCTTTGGCCGTAGGGGTGTTATTTCGAGCTGAGGTCGAAATGTTAACCGATTAAAATTCGAGCGAGGTTGAATTCTTCGATTGGTGACGACCTTTGGCCGCAGGGGTGTTATTTCGAGCTGAGGTTGAAATGTTAACCCATTATCTCATTGTGGGTTTTTGGAGCTTTACAGGTTATCGTACTATTTATATATGCATCGAGGTAGTCCCGGCGTGCTCGTTTTGTTTTTGTGGGAGCATGTCGGTTGTTCCCTAGGTGAATCCCAGTTTTGCATAACTTCGTTTGCATTGGAGGACATTATGCGTTCTCTGGGTGAGTCCTAGTTTTGCTTAACTTCGTTTGCATTGGAGAATACTCTGGTGGAGAGTGCGAAATGTTGCTTTATTTCATTCACTGGAGAATGCTATACATGCTCGTTTCATACATATATTGGAGGACTTTTCGTGTATCTAGTCCCTTCATCGTTCGGCCTGGAGAAGCAATCGGTAGGCGGGGCGATGAATTATACTTTGAACTTCGAGACGTCCTATTCGTCGCCTCGCCAAAAGGGCATGACTCGAGGGGCGTCCTCTTTTGAAAGTCGAAGTACTTGATGTGGGTGATATTCCAATCATTTTGTAGTAGTTTTCTTTCCATTGTCTCTAGTTGGAATGATCCTTCGCTTGCTTGCCTGCATGAGCACTTGCGTTCACCTATTTGAACCGATAAAGGAGTGAAGATAAAACAGAATGAAATTTTCTGTTACCTCGGCCTGACGAGTCGGTGAGAGAAAAATTGGCGTTGTAGTGTTACTCGCTCCGCCTGGTGCTCGGATGGCATTTTCGGATTTAGCGGTCGTGCTCGGCTCTGTGTTACTAGTGCCTAGGTTCTGCATGGGTTGGATCCGCCTCATTCGCTGATGGGATGAAATCGAGTCCAGGCCCGATCTCGTCCGATTTGTGCCAATAACAGGAAAAACATGTAATACTTCGTTCGTAGATCATCTAGTGAGTGTGGGAATGTCAAAAAAATAGGGTATGGTGTGCCCTTTCTTTTAGAAGACCGCGCAGCAAGTTGCTTTCCCTTCACGAGGGATGGGAGTACTGGCCCATATGTAGGGTGAAAATAAGGCTGTGGTTGCGCTAGGTGACCGGGATCCTATTTTGAATGTACGCTCGTCGTGTCAAACCTACTGTTACGGGCAAGAAGTGGGTTTTGCATAGATATTGGTTATAACTTCTACTTTAGGTAGCGCATTGACCCCTATTGGTACGGTTGTCTCGAAGGCTTACCTACCGCTCTTTTGAGTGGGTGGTAGCGCCAAAAGATGAGGCCATGACAGCCTGGTAGCGATATTCCGCTGATTCTGGATCTAAAGGGAACTAACAAATTTGGCTAAGAAATCCCCACGGACGGCGCCAAATTGTTTGACCAAAAAGTTTTAAACTCTTTGTTAAACCAATTAATGAATGGAGTAGAGGATAAATCTAAGCCAAAAGTATTTAACTCTAGACCGCGACATATCGAGTATGAAAATCGGGAGAGAATAAACTAATTTAATATTTCTTGAGATAGTTATCTTAAGTTGAATGAGAACGACAAGCTTACATTCGTGACTGGCTTGGGTCATAGTGGTGTTTGAGCAAAAAATAAAAAACCCTTTTTGTCGAACTAATTAATAGTAATATAGAAGGTAAATCTTAGCCAAACATAATTAATCCCAGATCTGAACGTACATAGTGCGAAAGTAGAAGCAGAATAAGAGCATGTAATATTTCTTAATGTAATAAAATGTACATCAAACACGGGGGATGAGCTTACATCTGTGACAGATTTGTACCATGATCGTGAGGGCAAGGAAGGGGAAGAAGAGGAGTTGTTGACAACGAAGAGGTTTCTCTTGTTGGCTACCATAGTGGCTGCCTGGAAAAAATCCCCCCTCCTCTGGGTTTAGCCCCTCATATATATATATTAAATTTCCCTTTTGTCCAATGGTCTTTGACCGGCGTACTTTCTGACGACTATACACTTCATTGTTTGCTTGGTCATGACGTTTCCCTATGGCGTAAACCTTTCGACGCTTTGGCACAGGCGATGGCCGAGGTACTCTTTACTACCTCGCCTCGCGGGCATGATTGGCTTGGTCGACCCCTTATCACTTCACTCAAGGACGACCATTCCCAATCAGATTTTGACCCATACTTCATCAGCAGTTTAATATTTTATACTCCTTCCGTTTCAATTTTTGTGTACTGTTTACCGTGAAAATGGTAACAACAATTAAATTTATTAAATGGAACTCTAAAAATACGTGATCTATTCCCGAGCTAATTTGTTAAAGCAGATGATGCTAGTACTGTGAGTTTTAACGATGGGCGAAAGATAAACGAGGTAACGAGCGAACCAAAGGGTCTGTTACCCGGGCGTAGACTTGGTCGGTTTGATACTTCGAGGTCGACCTCAGGGTCGAGCTCGGGTTGACGGGGATATTCGGGCGTAATCTAACAGCTAGAAATACAATCAAACGAAGCTATTTATAACCGAAATTGAGTTTATACGATGGAGAGCGCATATAAAATGAAGAACACGTTTAGAGGCAAAGGATATCGAGGTATCCTTAGTATCAGTGATAACCAATGAGCTTTTGTAAGAAAAGAGAGATAGAGAGATATTATTGCACTTTGTAGAATTGTGGGAGCAACAACAGTTATTTACAAAGTACAGCGAATCCCCTTTATATAGGAGAGGGAACTCGGAATACATGTATATTTAATTCATGAAATACGAAGATGTGACGGCTTGATTCGACACCCCAGCATGGGCTGGGGATAGGCTGGCCCTGTCAGACTCAACCGCATGCTTTGAGGGCTCCCCCTTTTGTCTATATGTCGGCCTCGAATCGGACCTTGACGAGCCCCGAAGGAGAGGGCCAAGTCGTGGCTTCGTGTCCTCGAGGTCTCGAGGTACCTCCCCGAGATGGCTCGATGGCGGGAAATCGGGTCCTCTGATTTCACCGCGTACATGTACGTATTTTCTTTTTAGTCCGTGCCAAAAGAATGGCTCATTTTCTTATTTGGAAATAATTTACCTTTATTCAATTATTTATTGCCACACAATATATATGCATCATTTTATAGGTGGCAACAAGGTTTGTGACTCTTTGATCTATCGGTTGACTCTGTCTTTTTAACATCCTTGATCTTGATTTGTTTCCAGGAGCAGAGATGGAATGAAATAAGCAATCAACCGCAAGTTCAAAAGTCTTTTCTCTTTTCTTAAACTCAGTGTCAGTCAAATGAGTTCACATAATTGAAACGGACGGAGTAATAATTTATTTATTTTTTAGAATTAGTTAACTGATTATATGTAACACTTAATATTTTTCACGTACATTTTATGTGAACTTAATTCACTTGGCATGTAATTTAAGGGAAAAAAATTAATACGCAGTCTTAAACATGCCTTAATATGTGTATGCCTCAAAATGTTATTAAGGAAAAAATATTAAAACTATTGATGCATTTTCTCCAAATGTTAAAAGAAATTATTTGTTAAACAAACTAAAAAAAATTAATGTTACAAGAAGATCAAAGGAAGTAAATAAGCTAATAGAAGTTTAACTCTATCGAAAAAAAAGATATGGAAAAAAGAAATAAAAGAAAGACGCAGTCAAATATAGTTACGGTTTGTTATCTTGCTTACGAGAACCAAGAGAACTAACTTTTAGGGAGTAAGCTATGTTTGGACACATCAAAGTATCTCTTTTTGTAATTGTAATGCATGACGTCATCCCTTTTATCTCACCTTTGTCTCTTGTGCCTGTTGGCTGTCAGGTCACCATCCACGAAACTGAAAGCACCGTGTGAACATCCACGTCATCAACATTGATCACCTGAGACTTGACCGCTTACCGCGCTTACCGTTGCCACATCACCAAATTTTCCCACGTGACAAAACCAGTTCAATCCCGTGTACATAATGTGTTACATATATATGAGCTGGCTTTTCACGTAGACCTTCCCCTTTCCAGTTCCCCCGCCTTATATAAATAACTGTATACCTTTGACTCTCCTAGTATTTCAAATCTCCAAAATCCACCTGAAGATCAAAGGCGAATAATTTCCAATTTTAGTCATGCAGTGGTCAACTAATATTAGAGTTAAACAAGAAGCAACTCACGACAACCATCGCCGCCACCTTCCTCCGCCAGGCCTCACCGCCGAGGAAGAGTTTTCCGTCATGGTTGCAGCCTTAAAGAATGTCATAACAGGAAACACCACCGCAATTCATGCAAATTCAGAGCTCAATTCCTTTGGATGTTTTCAAAATGTTATCTCCACGCCCTCGTTTTCATCTTCGCCTTCTACGAGCATGTCTAGTTTTGAACCTCCTCTCTTACGCGTTATTGATGAACCAGAGCCTTGCAAGTTCTGCGGGATCAAAGGATGTTTGGGCTGTGACTACTTCGGAGCCACAACTACAACTGATAATAAAAACAACAACAACAAGAAGACGAAGAAGATTAGTGTTGTCAAGAAGAAGAAGAAAAATAATTACAGAGGAGTGAGACAGAGGCCATGGGGAAAATGGGCTGCTGAGATTAGAGATCCGAGGAAAGCTGCTAGAGTATGGCTTGGAACATTCCTTACCGAAGAAGAGGCTGCTAGAGCTTATGATAGAGCAGCCATTGAGTTTAGGGGTCCAAGAGCTAAGCTTAATTTCTCATTTTCTGATTACACACTAATTCAAGAACAGAGTACTCCATTTTCTTCCCCGCAGAACCAACAGCCAGAGTCACAGTTTGAGCAAGGAAATGCTGATGTGAAAATGGGAATGAGCAAATTAGACAATGATTTCTGGGATCAGTTAATGGGTGATAACGACATTCAGCGTTGGTTGACAATTATGGATTTCAGCGGCGGCTCTTCTGATTTTGCTGGTGCGAATGTTCTTAGCTTATAAGTTTCAATTTCTCTCTAGGATATTTGAAAAGAAGATGTATTATGATGGTTAGTACCAAGGCCTCTATCAATTGAGTGTAATTATGCAATAGGCGCAACATTAGATTTTCATTAGTTATGCAAAAGATAGGAAAAAATAGTATTAGTAAGCTCCTATGCCCATTTATTTTAGTCAAATATGGGCCTTGTAACGGGGAAATGCGTCAATTTTACGAGGTAGTAGTTTCTGTACATTTGTATTATAAACACCATTGGTATATTTGTTGAATAAAATGCAAAAACACAAAGGTGTTTATCTCAGAAGCTTGGTGCTGGAGAGGATCTGAAAAACAAAAAGGAAACGAGGAATCATAGTTAATGTCGAGTGAAAAAGCCGCGAGCATAATTAAGTAGGCAACTGAGACCACATTTGAAAACTAAAATCATGTCCGATTTGTATACAACTATCCTCACGTGGGGAATTCATCTGGAGTGGTCTCTACTCAATAGTAATTTCTCCATATATTCAGGTACATTTGACCGACATCGGATCAACATGTCAATTTGACATATCACTTAATGAGTAGCATAATATATATACATCGTCAGCGTAAAAGTAATGTTAATAGTAATTTATTAGTGTAACGGTTTACCCTTAAAATTGGTTAACAATTAAATTATAATGTGATTTTAATAATACGTGATTTCACCTGATACCAATTGATAAATGCAGAGAGTAATAATAGAAATTAAAAATAATAAATAAGGCAAATCAGTGCTTGAACAGAATTCATCCCTCGAGCTTGAATACCCTCGAGCTAGTTGTGCAAGAACAGTTAAAATGCAACAAGCTGATGAACAAGAGAGTGTGAACTAAAGAGAGAATATTGTATTGCTTTGATCTGCGTGAATGTAAGGTGTATACAAAATGATTAGAATCCTCTTTATATAGTAGATGAATCCTATTTATGGTACAATTCTAACTACGGAAGTAAATCCCATGATTAGCCTAAACAATCGCCCTTGATTTGATCTATTCCGGGATTTCCGCCGTGATCTTCGACCGGTTACGGATATCTCGCATTTCCGTTATTGCGCGTTGCTCGAAGTCTGTCATATTTGGTCTCGATCGCTGCTGGCCTCGATCTCGATAGGCACCTCGATTCTCGAACTCGATACCTTGTCTTCATGCTCTGGTCTGATTCATTACGAGGCTGACCTTCGATGATATTCCTTGGTCTCTATCAAATAGTAAAATCGGGTAGGCTCGGTTTTAACCGTATACATGTAGTCCCCTCGTTTCTTGGAATGTAATGAGAATAAACGAATTGAGCCTTCGATTTTGTACCTCGATCTGTCATGACATCATCCTCGTGACGTAAGCGACGGAAGTGACCGAAACGTCCCGTCGGTACAGTTCCCAGAATCATTAATGATCGTCAGTTGGTGGTCGGCCACTAGTGCCTTTGAACCGTCGCCGTGAATCCCTTAAATAGGTCTTCTTCTCACTTCCTCAAACTTTACTTTGAATATTTTTTGTACTAATCTTCAGAATCCCTTTGAGTTCTTTAAGTTTATCTGCAAATCTTCAAAGCTCTTTACATCTTTTAAGCCTTTCCGTTCTGCAAAATCTCTAGGCTTCATTATCCACCTTCCTTCAAAACACCACGCCTTATCCTCTTCTTCTTTCTCTAAGCTTACACAAAAATGGCGAAAACGTCAAAAATTGTTCCTCCAAAGGAGAAAGCCTCTTCATCGTGGCCGGCCGGCGACAAAATACTGGTGGAGTCGCGCCCTGAAGAGTGCGTTCCTAAGAAGGGGTGTGTCCTTGATTCCGACTTCAAACTCGAGAAGATTTCGTCGGTCCCCGCTCGGTGCGAGCCTATGTCGAGATATATATGCTTGATAACTGAGAGTGACCTTGAGCAGGTACAGAAAGATTGCCATTGGGATGATAAAGAGGTGGTGATTCCGGCCCCCGAAGAAGACATCACTGCTCATGTGGAAGGATTTCTAAGTGTTTACACTTACCCTTTCACCCTGGGCCCTGTCGATCCTGTCATTATCGATTTTGCCGCCAATATCAAATAACCCTCGGTCAGATCCATCCTTCTTTTTGGCGGATTGTCATTCTGCTCCGATTTTTCGCGAACAAAGCCGAAGGGATGCCTTTCACCCTCGACCATCTCATCAGGTTGTACATCCCCCGTCTCTTTCGAGGCGGGTTAATAAAACTCCAACGTCGGGCCACGAAGGTATTGTTCTCGAGTATAGATGAGGAAAAGGATCGAGGGTGGATGGGAAGGTTCGTTCGAGTGAAGACTCCCGACCTAATCCCGGTAGAGAAAATGCCATTTCCCAAGGAGTGGAAAATGAACCGTAAGTACAATCCTGCCTTTAGCTTCCACATATTGTTTTGTTTCCCTTTGCTTCTTCTTATCGACATTCCTTTCTATGATGTAGCAGTCTCTTGGATGCCCGGTGCAATTCCTGACCTCGAGAGCTGGGTTCGGAAACTGTCTTCGGCTTCCTCGTACGCTGAGTGCTCATGGCCGATTTGGCACAGGGCCGATGGGAGGTCAAAAATCATGGTAAGCCCTTTTTCACATACTTGATGATTCTCGCTAAAATGTTTCTTTTCATACTTACTTGACTCCCTTTCATATAGGCCTTGGAAAAGACGCTATTATAAGGCTCCCGTCTGGGGAGGAGGAGGTTTTACCCCCGGCCCCAAAGCCGATAAAGGATAAGAAGAGAAAAAGGGTCTCGACCTCCGAGACTCCAAAGTCCAAGAAGAGCAAGGCTCGTAAGTCGAAGAAAGATACCGCCATTCTGCCTGCGGATGTAGTTCAGTGACTAAGAGACGAAGAGAGGGAAATGAAGATAATGGCTTCGAGCTGGTGACTCGAACGAAGAGGAGCATCGAGGCCCCAAAGGCCGCTAAGCCAGTGAGGGTCGAAGAGATTCAACCTCGAACCGAGGAGATCTTGGAAGAGGGTCCGAGCAAAGTCCCCGAGTCGTAGGAGGCTGAAGATGCCTCTTGCCGAAATAAGCAATCGGCGGGTGTGCCTGAAGGGGATGGCTTCGAGGCCCTTCAAAATGAAGAGAACGCCCCAAGTGACTTGCTTGGGGCAATAGAAATTGGCGATTCACCGATCCTCTCTACATTTTCTGAGGGGCAAATTCAGGAAGCCAGGCCATGGGGACCCCCGATGTGGAAAGAGCCTACGAAGGGGAGGACCTTTTCCGTGGTTGCTTCACGGGAGTTGAAGATGCTGCCGACCCTAGTGATGAATTGAGTCTCTTTGATGAGGCTCAACGACTTCTGAGTCGGGTAAGCCTTAGCTTCCTTCATCGATATTACGCTTGTATTTATTTCTTTTTGCCTAATTTCCTTTCTTTCTACACAGGCATTGACACTTCTTCGGGAAGCATTTTCTAAATCCCAAGCAGAGCTGAGCCGATGCGAGGCCGATCTTCAAAGGCTCACGGAGGAGAGAAATGCCCTCAAACTTCTCAACGGACGAAAAGAAGATGAGATCAAGGACCTCCGAGCCGAATTGGCCACGGCTCATAAAGAACAGACCGACCTGATTGAGCAGGTAATGAAAATTTTTAGAAGCTCAATGTATTAATTCGGGAATGACGACTAATACTTCGATTCTGCAAGTTTAGCAGAAGGCAGAAAAGATCGAACAGCTCCGTGAGAAGGCCAACATAATGAGGGCGGAGACTTTGGGGTGGAAACAAAACATGGATCATCTTGCCTTGGAGAAAGATACTGCTCGAGCCCAACTGTCATCGACCGAACGTCAGCTCCAAAGTATGAAGGAGGAAATCTTGGCCCGAGCCAAGAAAATTGAGGAGCTCGAGGCTCGATTGGCCGCTGAACTTGCAAAGGTCACATCCTAGGTAGAAAAAGTAAAGGCTGATGCGGAGGCGATCGTGGCCGTCTACTGAGCTGATGCTGAAGCTGCTCAAGCTCGAGCAAAGGAAGTTGCTGACACCGCTCAGAGTCGATCATACTGGGCTGCCGAGCATGGCAAGTACCAATCTCTAAGAGAGACTCTCAAGGAGATTCATGCTCGTGGCTTTAACCTTGTTGTCGAGATCGACAACGACAACGCGAAAGAGCTCGAGGCCGAAGCCAAAGCGTTGCTCTCTTTCGATGCGTAGTGATCTCCGGTGGGATCCTTGTCATATCTAAGTGGGACCACACAAAACAATCCATGTTATTTAAAAGGTATTGAATGAGTTTTTTTCCTGAGCTCGGGAGTTAACCCCGTGCCCAGGTATACCTTTCGATCGGGTAGATGCTCGATCAATATGACTTGTTCCAGCTCTTCAACCGTTGACTTTGTTGCATCGGAATCATCAGGGATTACAAAGGTTCGAGGCATCATATAATCATCATCCTCGAAGGCTTCCTGTTCCTCCGATCGAGCCGAGGCCGGCGACTGTGGTTGCTATTTGGCTTCTTTTTTCCCCTTCGATTTTGATCCCTTTATTGATCACAACGCCGATATCGGTACTACCTCATCGATTGCAAATATTTGCTTGGCGGCGGGTTGTTCACGTACACCATTTTGATTCCTTCTAATGTTGGGAGTTTCAAGTCTTGGTGAAGCGTCGAGGGCACTACTCTCATATTATGAATCCAAGGCCTTCCGAGCAGCGCGTTGTACCTCACGTCGCCTTCGATCACATGGAACTTTGTTTCCTGCATAGTCCCGGCCACATTTACTGGTAGAATGATTTCCACTTTGGTGGTTTCACATGCCATATTGAAGCCGTTAAGTACCCGAGCTGCGGGCACTATCTGATCTTGGAGGCCGAGTTGCTCTATGAACCTTGATCGAATAATATTTGCCGAGCTACCTGGATCAATCAACACACATTTAACTTGACTTTTATTCAAAAGGATAGATATTACCAGTGCATTATTGTGAGGTTGTTCGATCCCCTCTGCATCCTCGTCGTTGAAAGACAAGGTTTCTTCTGGTAAGTAGTCCTGAGTTCGCTTTTCCCTCGTGATCATCACTTTGATGCATTTGAATACCGGTCCTTGAGGGATATCGACCCCACCAACGATCATATGAACAACATACCGTGGCTCTTCCTGTTCATTCTGCCTGTTTGAATCTCTGTTTTTGAAGTGATTCTTGGCCCGATCACTTATGAATTCTCGAAGGTGACCCTCGTTGAATAGACGGGCTACCTCCCCTCTGTTGTCTGTAGTCTTCAGTTCTATGACCATGGTATTTGCACATTTGATTAGGGTTCCTTTGAGCTGGATCGGTCTGTAAGGGTCTGGGCCATCTAGTATCCTTAATCCAACCGATGGCTGATATAATACCTGATGCATCGACGCTAAAGTTGTATTCTGACAGTCGAGGTGCTTCCTTGGACCTGGCGTCCCTATCAAAACCACTTTTTCTCATAAGCCCCCGGGAACTCTGTCCCCAATAATTCCTTCTATTATTCCATACAGGGTTGCGTCCGGGCCCGTTATTTCTTCGATCTCCACTGTATGGCTGGTACCCATCTCTATTTGGTTCCCGATCGACGTCCCTTTTAACTCTATCCACGAGCTTGTTGGGATAAATCAAACCATTTAGAGTTCCCATTTGAACATATTCAACCCTAATCTTCGACTGATACCGATTGTGTACATTGACCCAAGTGACAGCTGGATATTCGATCAAATTTTGCTTCAAATGTTGTGAGGCTATGGAGCTCCGAGCGTTGAGACCTTGTGTAAAAGCTTGAACAGCCCAGTCGTCGGTGACTCGAGGCAAATCCATTCTCTATGTTTGGAACCGAGATACGAATTCCCTGAGCATCTCGTTATCCTTCTGTCTTACCTTGAAGAGGTCTGATTTCCTCGTTGCAACTTTAATGGCTCCAGCGTGGGCTTTCACAAAAGAATCTGCGAGCATAGCAAACGAATTAATAGAGTTAGGTGGTAAGTTATGGTACCATATCATGGCACCCTTCGATAGAGTCTCTCAAAATTTTTTAATTAGAATGGATTCAATCTCATCATCTTCTAAATCATTCTCCTTTATTGTCCATGTTTAAGAAGTGTCTTGCTCATTAGGGTCGGTGGTCTCATTGTATGTAGGGATTTCTGGCATACGGAATTTCTTAGGAATGGGCTTCGGAGCCGCGCTTGGAGGGAAAGGCTTCTATACGAACTTCTTTGAGTCCAAACCCTTTAGAATCGGGGGTGCCCCCGGTATTTGGTTAACCCGTGAGTTGTATGTTTCTGCCTTTTTGTCATTAGACACGATTTTCCTTTCACCCGATTCGATTCGCTTAGTGAGCTCCTCGAGCATCATCATAATGGAGGGATCAGTCCCCGATTCGTTGGCATTTAATTTCTCCGGTACACGTTCGATTCTGTGAACAACTTCCTGTGATGTTCCGAGCTTAATTCTACTTGGTGCTCGATTCTGATTTTCGAATTGCGCTATTGCAGCTTGTTGAGTCTGCAACATTTAGAATATCATGCGAAGGGAAATTCCGCCTTCTCCACCGCTCTGTGCTTTCTGATCGGCTGCTCGGGCATCTCTGCAGACACTATTTCCAGGGTCGACGCCCAGATTTGCATTTAGGGCGACGTGCGAACTGACATCGATGGGGTCTGCGATTGGTACTCCCTTGTGGCCAGCTTGAGGCACTTCGATCCCTAGGGCGGCTACATTATCATTTTCTCCATGGAAACCGAGGTCGTCATTGATGTGAGTGGATACTACTTGTGAGTTAGACATGTGTGACCCTGGAATCAAAAACACTCACAAGAACAAGCGAAAAGTAGTGTGTGTTTTGAGAATTAATACCAGGCAATCACTATTATCCTTAGCCCCACAGTGGGCACCAAACTGTTTACCCTTAAAATTAGATAACAATTAAACTTATAATGTGGTTTTAAGGATACATGATTTCACCTAATACCAATTGATAAATGCAGAGAGTAATGATAGAAATTAACAATAATATAAGGTAAACCAGTGCTTGAACAGAATTCAGCCCTTGAGCTTGAATACCCTCGAGCTATTTGTGCAAGAACAGTTAAAATGCAACAAGCTGATGAACAAAAGAGTGTGAATTAAAGAGAGAATATTGTATTGCTTTGATCTGCGTGAATGAAGGTGTTTACAAAATGATTAGAACCCTCTTTATATAGTAGAGGAATCCTATCTATGGTACAATTCTAATTACGGAAGTAAATTCCATGATTAGCCTAAACAATCGCCCTTGATTTAATCTGCTCCGGGATTTCCGCCGTGATCTTCGACCGGTTACGGATATCTCAGTTTTCCATTATTGCGCTTTGCTCGAAGTCTGTCATATTTGGTCTCGATCGCTGCTGGCCTCGATCTCGACAGGCACCTCGATTCTCGAACTCGATACCTTATATTTGTGCTCCGATTTAATCCATTATGAGGCTGACCATCGATGCAATTCCCAGGTATCGATCAAATAGTAAAATCGGGTAGGCCCGATTTTAACCGTATACTGTAACATCGTTAGATAAGCTATTACTTACTCCCTCTATTCCAGTTTATGTGAACCTATTTTCTTTTTGGTATGTTCCAAAAAGAATGACCCCTTTCTAAATTTGGAAATAATTTAGCTTAAAGTTACAATTCTACCCTTAATGAGAGCTTTTATAATCACACAAATACTCTGGCTCACTTTTTGACTTGTTTAGGATCAAAAGTTTTCATTTTTCTTAAACTCCGTGCCCAGTCAAACAAGTTCATATAAATCAGAATGGAGGGAGTAATATTTAAAAAGTGACAAGGGATAAGCAAGATAAGGTGTGCATGTGATGGTAATGCACATGAGTAGGACGGATATAGGGAGTCAGTCTATTGTTATTATTGTGGTGCATAACACATTCGGATTTGATACTTCATATGTATGCTCTGCTGGCTAGGTCAAGTTAGTTAACCTTTGTTCTCTTGCTGCCACATATTTGACTCTCAAAAGATATCTAGAAGAATTAGTTAGGTCGACCCTACGAGTCTTAATTCACAAAA